>NC_056739.1:918838587-919138587 GCF_019279795.1 Protopterus annectens
CGACAGGTGTTCCACACCAGAGGTCAACCAGTCACTGGTTATACCAGACCATAAACTAATCACTCTGGGTGTCCACACCACACCACCACCTCCAACCAAGGAAACCACAGTGAAAAACTTTGTCCCACCATTATGTTTGGCTTTGTCCATATTTTTTGTGCTATGAGGCTAAGAGCTATGCATCATGTTCTGTTCCATATGGTGGATTAATACCTTCCCTTATACAGCCTCTACCCCCAAGCTTCTTGTGTCCTTGAAGATTCAGCATTCAGTACAAAATGTCCTCACCTAACAGAATCCTCTGAACTGTGCAGGAACCACTGTTACACCCTTCTTGGACACAACTCTGTAATTCACCAGCCTCAAACACCCACCTCACAGAGTACAAAACAAGAAGCTAAGACTCAAAATCACACCATCCTAAAAAAGAAAGCGGCCCTTCAATGTTTCAAAACACAAACTTTGCTCTAGCTTTAATAAGCACTGCATAGCTGAAAAAACATTTTTAGGGAAATCTGCCGAACTGCAATACTGTGACTTGGATACACTGCAATGAGGAAATATTTCAAATCAAAACATACTGCACATTTTTATTACACAAGCCTGGGGGGAGTATAGAAACATCTTCAGTTTTCCCAGATTTGAGTATTGTGAGCTGTCTACTTTTATTTAAACATATGCCAGAAAACAGAACAATGAAAATACAGACAATCAGGCACATACCGCCTCAGGGAAGCTCCAGGGAAATTAATAATCTGATATGCATTTTTATGCAAAGAAAATCTGTTATCACCACCTGTAACAATTACCTGTCCCCACCACAGTTAGACAAGCAGTAACTAGTAGTACAATCTAATGTGGTCACTGCCTCCCTTTGATCACAAATTCCAACTCAAACTCCTTTCAGCTGGAAACTGTCAGTGTCTAACCACGATCAAACTTTTGTGGGGTGGGGGGTTGACTAACATGACCTCTGTTTGAAAGAACTACCCAACTACGACTGCATCCTTCCACATATCACTGACAATTCCTGTACAGCAACAAAGTAAGAAACATAAAGACAGTGCTGATCTATGAATATGGACATTTCATAAACCAATAAAAAAGGAAAGAAAATAGTCATTCATAACGTAGAAAGGAAATGCATAAAATTAAACAGCAAAAACTTAATAGGCTGAAACTGAATAAAAAAATTACCCTGCAGCTTACAAGCCTGAGAAAATGGGATTTTATTAAAATAGTACAAACACCAATAAAGTGCCAATGCAAATACCCTCAGGTTACAACTACTATAAAAGGTACTGGTTACCCAGTCAAATATTACAGACGTGAACAAGCCTCAGTAATGCAAAATACTGTGGGAAGCACACAAGCAAGAAATGATTCAGACTGTCTGAGTATAAAATGAAACTGCATGGTACCAAAGGGTCTTAATGAGTAATCAGCAAAGGTCAACAACTTGCCTGCCAATCTTGATACCTTCTGATCATACTTTTAGCCTCTGGAGCCATATGTTTTGATTTAAATTCAGCCTGTCTGAATTAATGCATAGGAATATGCACTTGTTTCTAATGAAGTTTACACCACAGTGGTATATGCAGTTATGAGGTACACTAAAGGAATGCCTGCTTCAAAAACTACTGTTTGACATGACAATACCATGATGAGATCAACCACCACCACATCGCTGGAGTTATAAACTTGTTTAATCTTTGTGTTTCAAGACTGCAGAAATGCAGTGTTTAATCATTTAGGAGGCCAGCAACATGCAGCACACTTATACAAGGTACTTTGGTTCTGTAAGTACATTCTCCATGCACAAAGGATTGCAGGATCCATATACAAAGTAGATGGTTTAAATATGAGCACTTTCTTTTTGGAACTATTTTTAACATTAATCTTTAAGCAGTGTTTTTAAAGAGTTGATTATATTAGTTACAGTCAAATATGAGGAAAAACTGATATAGACATCTAATGCAATAGAGGTTTCAATTATAAAACAGCCCATGAAATACTTTAACCCCACTGTTAAATGGAATCTTTCTAGTGGTGGTAAACAGTACATAACGCAGCAGAAAAATCCATTTAGATCATGAATATAAGAAATTGAACTTGACACTATTACCAGATTGATGACTGAGTCATTAGTATATCAAAAGAAAAAAAATAAATATACACAGGACCATGTACTTTATTTTTTCTGCTTACAACACTCTTTTTTTCTTTAAAAATTAACATTAAACCATAACAAAAGCAGTGTTTAAAAGCCACAGTAACAATGGCACAAGTAAATATGTATGATACACAGTGTATCAATGGCATAAAATAAATATGAATTATATGTACAGCACCACTGGTTCTGTGGAGTGGGGGATACAACTCTGACTACCATACCATCCAGGCAACCTGAGATCAAATGAAGCCAGTGCTAGAGGATAAGAGTGAATGGCTAATGCAAGTTCCCCCATCATGGGAGACAGAGGTCATCCAGTCTGCTGTACTACTGACACCTATCAGAAAATTAGGCATTGTTATGAGGAGGAGGCATGAGCTTTGCAGTGCCAAACCATACAAGGCAGCCTTGATGGCGATGGTGTATGGAGGTGTACATACAACAAGGGAAGGCTGTTACATTAACACTAGTGTGCATGCCAGCAACCAGGGGCAATGTTAGGCTATAAACGAAACATCTCATACAAAGCAGCATGGGGGCTCCACCACAGGGGGCAGGGCTACTAGGTAGTTTCCTGGACAACTGTCAATTAAATTCCTGCATTAAATAAGGAATATTGTGATTTTGAGGGGTGAAACCAGACCCTCAGATCACTGAGAAGAGGCACTGTCATCTGGGGGCCCTGATGATGTGAAAAAGCAGGTAAAGGACATAATAACCACCATACGTAGCAGAGTTATAACCCTTTCCAGCTGGCTCTCAATCTCCACTATCACTTTCAAATAAGCTCAACATATTGAAGGATTCAAGGAAGCTAAAGACCTATGGAAAGGGGTGCTGCTGGTTGGCAGTAAGAGCACAAAAACATACAGAGGAAAACACAATTATATATTCATTTACAGGTTTGGGAATCTTGCCATGAGAATATCAGATTCAAACAAATCCAGATGATATACCTGTGATACATGCTCCAAGAATATGAGCAGAAAATTAAATAAGTACAAAGAAAAACTTGGGTATAATTAAGAAATAGACACGACCAAAAGAATTAACAGTATGACGACTACTGTGAAGCACATCAAGATGTGTACTTGTACTGACCTACAACATATAAATACCATGATCATTACTTATGGTTGATGATATGGTCTCAAGTATGCTAAATGCAAAGTTCTTTGCAATATTAAATGCAAACCATTGGTTACAGAAGTAAAAGCTAGATAAAGGAAGCTCCAAGTTGTATACATTAATAAACCTTTAGGAGGGTGCAGATTTTTGAGACGTCCTTTTGCTCTCTCATCAGCAACAGAGGCATTTCAACAAGGAGCTGCACAAGTAAATAAAGGTTTAACTGGTGTTGTGAACATAACCAATAGTCTATTATTGTGGGATAAGGTAAAAGGAGGAGGGCATGACTAAACACAAACAACGAGAGCATAATTTTAATTTAAATAAAAATAAATATAAAATGTGTGACAAGTCTAAATTACACAAGTCATACTCTGTCTTCAGGGAGACAGAAGACAGATTCATTGAACACTTACAGCTACAGACCAAATGCCAAAGCCAGAAGATAACCACAATCAGTGAGTGGTCTAGTAACGATAAAAGTATCTGGCCTCAAACAAATGCCCTACACTGACCGCCTCAAAAAACGCCAGCTTTACTCCGTAGCATATCGCCTACTCCAAGGTGATCTCTGCCTAACATATAAAGCTATGTCAAACCCAGAACTGTTGGACACCTAAAGAAATCCCAGTCCCTCTGAGCTATACGCTCTAGGGACCTAAACCTTGTCACCACAATAAACAGGACATGCTGGAGGGACAGATTCCTGTCCCAGAGACTTCCCATACTCTGGAACAAGCTACCCATCTATGTCAAGCAAAGTTCCTCATTAGCACTCTTCAAGAAAAATCTTGATGAGTGGATGGGAAATAGGAAATACACCCCGGGGATCACTTCTGTGTCTCTGCTGAACAGTAGCACAGGAAACTAACTTTCTTGGGTGGCGTAAGCTATGGAACCTTGCTGGCTAGGCTTACGTAGGGGCCCTTGGACCGATAGCCTAGTACCTACCTATGAACCTATAAAGTTTGCACCCAACATGTCTGAGATTTCTGAGCCTCTCAAAATGCTGCTAGAAGTTGATATGGCCTGGGAATGGAGCTATGAACTGGAACAGTCATGAAATTCTCATAAAACCAGTGAAACAGGTGTCTATGCTGAAGTATTATAATATAAAGAAGCTATGTTACAAGTGGATCCACATCAAATGGTATGCAGGCTGATAAAGGAATGCAGCATAGCTAGAAGGCAGACAAAACAGGGATGTATGAAAACAACAAACTTTAAGCATGGATTTGAAGAGAATGGACTTTTTTTGTGACAAAACAAGAAATAACAAGCCCAGCCAAAGGAATTATTGTTTTAGTGCCTGAAATTATCTTGGCAATAATGAACTGGTGAAATAAAGTTGCACTTTGGGATCTGGGGGAAGAAGCTAAAAGCCCGAAAATGTCCTGGCTCTGAGTAATCCTACTGTTCATGAACACAGTCCTACCTGTTACCAAAGATGGACCACTTCTTACTAAATCTAAAGACCTTCTGGATGATACCACAATTAACACTGACAAATGAAAAAGTAGCATAAGTCCAGATATATACAGACACTGATCTAGAAATTCAGCTCCTGTGAGAAGTTACAATAAGAAGTTGGCCAGAGTAAAAAATCATCAGTAAGAAAAGACGCCAAATCTTACTTTTCATTCTGGGAAGAAAGAAGTTGTGTCTAAGGTTTAACATACCAAACCAGTTGACAGAACTAGTTCTTGAAACAATACATTCATCACACTTTGGAATAATGAAGAATGAAGGAAAAAGCTTGAGAGAATGTATTGGTTTAAAATGTCAGCGCAGAAAGAGTAACTCAATGAATTAGTTATAATACAATAACAGTCTAAGGGAAAAATGTTACTTTACATAGTAACAGAGTCATTCACAAAGCACAGTAGGCACAGATCTACATTTAATATGTGCAGACTACTAGCCCAAGTATCCTGAAGAGAACAAGTTGACAGTTACTAAAAGTGCTAGCATGATAAAAGTGAAGTCTAAATTTTCTTTTCTTTTTTATTTTTGAATATATTATCAAGATAATGCATACCTAATACTGCATTAAGCAATGATGTACAATTCAATAGCCTCAAATTTAAGATTTGGAAGTTCACGCTGTAGCTTGGGTCCACTATCTAATAATCAGGCAACGAGAACTCTTAAGGCAGGGAATAATCTGAAGGGAAAAAGCACTAGCAACAGCTTTGGGGGTTTCCATCTTACATTTTTGAAATGTATGAATTACACTGCAGAACCTCAATTGATAATGAGTTGAGTTGTTAATGGGAACATGGTTAAACCACAGACTTCTTTTTTGATATCACAAAATCGAGGCAAAGTCATAGAAATGCTACAGAGGAACCAATTAAGACATAAATACTGCTAACAGATTTACAGGGAAAGTGTATGACTGACTGGACTAGCTCAGATATATTGAGACCATTTCCTCAGCTATGAGCCTAGGATATGTGAAGTGGCTGAGTCACAGAAGTCTCAAGAAATCATCACTAGTGTAGTCAGAGTCTTCTGTCAACATTCCAAGAAAGAGAACATATAAGAAAGGAGGCATACTGACTCCCTTATGGAGTCTCATCATGTCAGCCCATTCACCCCTTAAAATGGAAGGGGGTGGGAGGGCACCCATTTCAATCTTTCAATCTGGATCTTCAAGAAAGCCCTCATAATTTGTTCCCAATCCATATCTGAAGAGCTCTGAAAGGACCTGAAAGATCAATAAGAAGAGATAGATGATGGCTGAGAGTTCCCTCTCAGAGGAAGTCCTTCTCAATAAATGCTTTGAAGATCTATCCTGTATCATTATCAACACCAAACCATCTAGAGCTGAAGTAGAAGGCTTGGCAGCTGTCAATGAAGAGGTCGACTCCAATCTTCAAAACCTCCGAGTCAGACAAGGCAGTTGATTTCTTAGCTCTTTTTTTAACATTTAGACTTGCCTTTGTCTTTTTCAAGCTTTGCTTCAAGATTGGGAGGCAGCAAACCCTTCAGGATTAACTTGTTTCTTTAATCTGATAAGATTTTTAGACCGAAGGAAATACAGATCATACAAACTTGAAATAAATGTTTCAACCCCAAACACACACACGACTCGTGTCCTGAGAGGGAATTTTATGCTCCACATTTAAAGCATTTTCTCCAAAACTGGAAAATTAAACACAAAAATCAACATAAATTCTTATCACTACAAGAAATCATTTTTATATATGTAATTAAAAAGAGAAAGCATCTGAAAAGCAGATATCAACACAACAGAACAAACAAAAATGTAGAAATGTGCCTGGAAAAACACAAAAACCAAAAAACCGAACTGGAAGATGCAGAAGAACAGAGTGAAATCCACAGGATATTAGCATAAAAAAAACTTTTAATCCACGCTTTCGTAACCAAACTTCTTCAGAATAAAATATACATTCTCAACATCACATTTAAATACAGTTTTGAAATACCTCTGCACCAATAAACACATCTTTCCACTTAAACAATTATACAATTAATCAATAAAATTTCAAAGCTCAGGAAGTTATTTCCTTATATAGACTCTACGGTCTTTCAAAAAACATGTAATGTTGACAGCATCATTTATACCAGTTTTTTTATCTGAATTTAATCTGATTTGCCATAAAGACTCCTTTTAGTCAAGATTTGAAAGCGTAGATTAAAAGTTTTTACTATGCTAATATCGTATGGATTTCACAACAGAACAAACAACTTAAAAATACCTCTAAGAGTAATCAGATTAACAACAAGCTAGATAAAATTCTCTCACTATATACTAATAGAAGTAATAATTTAATAATCCAAAAATTAGAGTAGAATTGTAAAGGTAACATACATGGTGTTTAGTCAGTGAGACCTGAATCCATTCGCAAAGGGTGGCAAATTAGATCCGAGATAGTGAGGGGAACAAGTGGAATATGGGAAGGAAAAAATTTAAAGGAGCTCAAGGCTGGAGCACTACTTTTACCAGTGTGGATATGACAAGCATCCTGAAGACCCAACAGTTGGATCAGATGAACGGGATGAATATGATCTTTCCTTAAATGGCCAGTGAAGGGTATTCCCTTCAGAAAGAGTGCTCATTAGGTGGGGGAAGACAAGCAAGCTAGAATGTATGTGCAAGCAGTAGTGATATGTCAGAAGTAGGAATAATGTCACAGAGAATTGTTGTTTAGGTTCAGAAAGGGTTACAACCAAATGTACAGAGCTGACGAAGAGTTAAAAAGGCTGACTCGGGAGAAAAACACTACAACTAGCTGAAACGTTGTTAATCATTCTAATCATGCAACAGAAACGGATCTGTCAGAATCACTTGGAGGGAGACATCTGCTCTTGATTATGCACTCATATTGCCATTTATATACCTTAACCGTTTTACTGACATCTGTTATTCTACCTATCTAACAGAGGCTTGAGTGCAACTTCTATTACTTCACTTACCAGAGAACTTAAGTCTAAAGTAGAAAATCAGTCCATGGCATGTCATGGCATGTCAGTACACTGTATTCTTGAGAGCAGATCTCTCTTCCTGCAGCTCTCTGTGACTGTTATAAGAAAATAATCCATAATTCCATTTGCAAAGTCCAAACTGAAATGAGCAGCTGAACAATAACCTAAACATCCTACTAGTGTGACACTTTCCTTTATGCCTGTGGAATTCTGTATCTAAGCAGCAGTTAGCAAACTGCAAAGACTTAATTTGGATACAAACTACAAGCTGCAACTGTGGATTCGCTTCTAATGAGTTTTATATTAGTCTGTAATAAGGCTGAAAAAATGTAATGTTTTCCGTTTTACATTCACCTTTTTTGTAAATTGTGATTGTTGACAACTGTCAAACTTTTTTGTATATTGTTTGTAAATCTTTTAAAAATTTTTGTAATCTTTTTTTGTACTATTCTTATGGAGCTTATCTCCCTGGGTCTCCGCTGAACACGGGCTAATTGCCCAGCCAGACTCTGCCTTGTTAACAAATGCAAAATAAATAATAAATAAATAAACCTCCTGAAATATCATCTTTAAACACAAAAATAATCATTTCTTTTAAAACTGCAATAAGTAAAGTTGAAAGCTACAATACAGGGAGGCTATGCTGAATGGCATATATCATAAGAGCCTGTTTAAATTAAACTGAGATGAGTAGATGTGAAGCAACACTGGTGAAACTACGAGTTCTGAATTTTTCCCAGCAGTATCCACATCTCATCTGAAACTTTTATCAGTCTTGTGCTTGCTGGCACTTTTTCAGTCTCAAGCCAATTAAAAAAAACGTCAACTTCAAACCCTTCAGGTTTGCTAGCAAACAGTGCACCAATCATTGTTAATAAAAAGGTCTCCTATTGAAGCACTTTCTAAGAATGTGGGATGTGTATGAATGAATTGTGAACTTCCTAAAAGAGTCACGTGCAGTAAAACTTTTATATATAACATTACAACCGAACTTATACATGGGTGAAGTGGGAATATTAACTGCTGACATGCTTCTCTCGTGAAACTCTGCTGCTAAGCTCTCATTGAAAATGCACAGTTTTACTTGAAAAGGCTATACCTCAGCAATCAGGACATAACATACGGGTAGAATACGCAGTGCTCCTCTCCTGGAGTCCTGAGACGCGAAAGGGTACAAAAGCAGATCATTTTGTACAGTCTCTGTAAAATCATTTTCGGCTTTGGAACAGACCAATCAGCTTCTATGTCTGATATCTGCAAAGAGACAAGTAATGGCACCAAGCTACTTTACCTGCAACAGGAGAAAAGTCTTTTAAAAAAGACTTGGGAAGTAGTTGCTACCTGGGTAAGTAACCCCACAACATCTTTGTACAGTCTTGCCAAAAGATGCCACACCAAAACAAAATACAACTGCCCAGCTATCTGAACTGAACCTGTTTTGCTCATTGGCTTATTTTTCTTACTAATGACAAATAAACTGATCCAAACTGCTAACATAACAACAAATAAACTGCTCTGAACTTTCAGAACATGCAAAAGCTAAGGTAAAAAGAAAGCTGAAGAGTGATTCGAGGTTATCCTAAATGCAGCTTTAAGCACAAAAGAGGAATTAGTCCTTATTGAAACTGTCCTAGCAAAATATAAAACAAAGCTAAGAATATTTTAAGGCCTGTAACTCAATATCTTTCTGATAGATGTAATAGCCACCATAAACAAATTTAATGTCAGTCAATTCTATGGGTTCAGAGCACTGCAGTAGTATAATATTTCTCTGCTGGGCTTTAAGTATAAAATATCTTTACAAAAAGCTTTTATTTTACTACAGAAGGTGTAATTTTGAAACCCTTCTAGCAGATGCTAGCAGTCATAAGAAGCAGTATGTCTTAAGAACTATATTTAATGTTTATGGATCCAAATGGCTGTAGAATTTATTTCTACAACAAAAAATTCACATTTCATGATAGTGCAATATTTTTGCTTGAGAGATTTAAGTGTAAATAACCTTCCATAAAAGCTTTAACTCTACTGTGGATCCTAGTGGTGAGGGCCAAGAAGCTGTAAAATATATTTTATGAAACTACATGTTAGGCCTGGCAAAAAAATAAAGAATGCATATGTTCTAGCATACAAGGAACAAAGGTTGAAAACTGGGCCATATCTTGTACTATTACCTACATCAGTTGCTGAGGTAGACTTAACTATGTATGTTCTCTTGGCGTTTTAATTTTTTGGCCCCTTTTACATGCATCCAACTGGTCTAGGTCTGCCCCCAATGCCCTTTTTTATCTTAATGTCCCTGGCATTATCACCAGGGCAGACAGCATCCCACTGACAGGTAAGGAAGGGAATGTGATTAGATCACGGCAGCTAAAAGCGTCATACATACTTCCCTGCACTTCAGAGGATTTTCTTCTATGCCGTTTTGGCAGAGCTTCTAACAAAACACACTTCACCACACAGTGTCAGTTACAACTGGCACCCCTTCTGAGTCAAATTTTTTTTTAACAGCAATCTGCTGTGTGATTATACAGTTGCCCTCGTGTCACCAGAGGAGTATCAGGTTGCAAGAAAAACCCTCTCCCTCTTTCTCCTTTAAGTGGATGAGCCAACAAAAAGCCCCTCATTCTCACTCCTCCTGCCTGTCTCATTTGCCACCCAAACACAAATCATTAACTGTTAATTGAGTCAATTGGCTCAATGGCAGACTCCATTCCCCATACACCACAGAAGTGGTGGTTTTCTTGCCACTTTCTTGACTGGTAAAAACTACCTCAGAAAGAAAGCTGCATTAGCCGCGGAATACTATTTATTCAGGCTGCTAAGATGACTACAAGTACATCTGCACTGGACACTGTGTTTCTGTGCCGAAACAACAGAGTCCCAAGGTGTTTTGTAGTCTCCAGAGTGGTTAGGGCATCACTTGCAACACTTGCCGATTTGCAGCTATCAGAATCGGATTTGCTTTTACTTGTTTTTCTTGCGGAATCACCTTCTCCTGACAGAATGAGGAGGAAGAGGAGAGAGAAAATCCTAATCCCAGTAGAAACAGGGTGCATCAATTGTCCATGCTGTTTCCTCTGGACTTTAGGAACAAAACTTCAGGAGATGTGTATTCGCTAGTGAAGAAATCCTCTTTTTGCTGACAGCCCCACTTAAGGATTGCACATTAGGTGCTGTTTCCATGATATTTTCCTTCTGGAGGCATCTAAATATTCATAAAGCTGGACTTCTTCAAGAATCAATTTCCTTGTAGGACTTACTCCCAAATCTTTAAAGTGAGTTTTGCCAAGCTTAGAGGCCTTAAGCTTGGTCTTTGGGTCCTTTACTTTTTACTTTTCATGCCTCTGCCAAAGATCCCCGAATTAAACTATCTCCAGATTCCTTCTTTATCAATGCTAAATGTTTTGCACTGATAAAAATCTAAAAGTTCTCATTTTGATGCCAGGAAGTCATAGGGTTAAAGCCCTAGAATCAGTGACAACCAATGATGCTGTGATCTAGTCACACTCAAAATGGACATGCCTGTGTGTATGTGGTGATCCTGAACTGTGACACAGTTACCACATGTGAACTTAATGGGCCTGTACTTGTTTATAGCTTAAGTAGGTACTAGGCTATTTGCCCAAGTAAGCCTAGCCAACAAGGTTCTCTGGCTTACACCACCCAAGAAAGTTAATTTCCTGTGCCCCTGTCGAGAAGAGCCACACAAGGGATCCCTGGGGTGTATTTCCTATTTTCCATCCACTCATCAAGATTTTTCTTGAAGAGTGCTAATGAGGGACTTTGCTTGACATAGATAGGTAGCTTGTTCCAGAGTATAGGAAATCGCTGGGACAGGAATCTATCCCTCCAGCATGTCCTGTTTATTGTGGTGACAAGGTTTAGGTCCCTCGGAGGGATTGGGATTTCTTTAGGTGTAGCATGTCCAACAGCTCTGGGTTTAACACAGCTTTATATGTTAGGCAGAGATCTCCTCGGAGTAGGTGATATACTACAGAGTAATGCTGGAGTTTTTTTGAGATGGTCAGTGTATGGCATCTGTTGGAGGCCAGTAATCCTCTTTGTGAGGTACTCTGGTGGCCTTTCCAGCTGCTGCAGATGTCTTGTGAGGTACATTCCAAAAGGGGCATTGTACTCTATAATGGGTCTAATGAGTGCCGAGTAGAGGGGAACAATGACTTCTTTTTTCCTGGATGAGAACCCTTTTGTGATGAGGTGTGCCACATAGAAGGATTTCCTGACTACTGTGCTGATGTGATTATCAAAGGAGAGACTACTGTCCACCTGTGTCCCAAGGTCTCTTATCACACATTCAGCATTAAGTAGACTGCCATTTATGTGGTAGTTCATGGGTACAGAGTTTTTACCAAAGGGGATGACAATGCACTTTTTGGCATTGAGCTTGAGGCCATGCCTCTGACACCAGGCATCTGTCTCAGTGAGACCCTTCTGTAGTATGTCCACATCATTTGGGGACTCGACTATGGCTCCTAGTTTGCAGTCATCTGTAAACTTCGTTAGCCAGAGGTGCTCTGTGTTAGCCTGTAATTCAGAGAAGTAGATACCAAACAGGAGAGGTGCCAGGACTGAACCCTGTGTTACTCCACTTGTCACTGGTTTGAAGTAAGATTTGGAGTCTGCAACTTTTACAGTGTGGGTTCTGTCAGTGAGCCAGTTGGCAACCCACCTTTTGACATAGGGATTTATATCTAGTTTAGTGAGTTTAGCTATAATTCCAGAATGGGGGATGGTGTTGAAAGCCTTGGCAAGGTCAAGATAGGCTGTGTGAACCACCTTACCCTCGTCTACGGCTTTGAAGACTGACTCAAAGAAGTCTATCAGGTTCAAAAGGCATGATCTGCCTTTTACAAACCCAAACTGGGTGGGGTCCAGAGTTTGGAGGTTTCCAATGTCTTTGTTTATAAGTTCCATGATGATACATTCCATGGCCTTGCAGACCAGGCTCATCAGGCTAATAGGGTGACAGCTCCCAGGATCAGTGGTGGCTCCCCCTTTGTGGAGTGGGATAACTGTTGATGTGCGCCATTCAGTGGGCACAAACAGAAATTTTGCAAAAACACTAATTAAGAGATCTTAAGTGCTTGGGCAGCTATAAAGAGTGGGATACTGCTGTTGTATGCAAAGTTTCCAATCATGTTAGAGTTACAGGAAAACAATCAAACATACATGAAACCAAACAGCACACACTACTGCAAGCAAGGAAAATCAAGAGTTAAAATCCAAATACAACTGCATTAGAAGGAAGTACTTAACATTTTCAACCACGGCAAAGAACTGCCACAGTGAGATATTTATTTCAAGGAGCAGACTCTACCAAGAAAGAAATAAAATGTCTCATCTGGGAGCTCACTACCTCATACTAACAGACTTGAAGAAAAAGCTCATTTTCAACAGATGACTAAAGCAGAGGCAAGGGATCTGTCTGTGCCACTGGTGGCCTGGCTCGGGGAATGGTCCCAGGTATGTGAAATGTTAGTCAGAGGAGTAAGATGAAGTGGCTGCTTGCCAACTCTTCTATTCCAGGGGAGGATTTAAGTTCACCTGCTGCTTGAGCTCCTCTCAGAGGTTGGAAGCCATGAAAGTCAGACTATTCAAGAAGGGAGAAGTGAGGGGATATCTAGTGTACAGTGAGCAGGTAGGTACCATACCTGTCTGACATCACCGCATGTCACTCCCTCTAGGCAGGGACTTTGGCAAACTGATACAGTGTGATGGCTCCAAGTCCTCCTCTTTCTTTCAAATATGAGTCCTAACTTACCAGTCCTAACCAGAGAAGCTATAAGGATCTGCCATCCAAGAAGTCAGGAGGCCTGGGCAGTGAGACATGCCTGAAATCACAGGAAAGGAGCAACTGAGGTATTTAAGGATTGTGGAAGGTGAACTGGGGTAAAATGTTGTATGGTAGCACTTGTTCAGTGGGGGAGAGCATTAAAATAGTACAGTTGTGTACACTTACCATAAATGTAGATGTTCGAGTGTATTCACTGTTGCAGTCATCACATTTGGGTTATCTGCCTGCAGGTAGCCCTCAGCCGGCCTGAATACCACAGTCTTCGGATTTCTGCGTCGGATGCTGTCTCTTCTTCCATGACGTCAGGTCGTCAGGGGTATAAAACATGCAGCCGATGCCATTACATCAGTTTTTCTTGTCCCAGATGTCAGGTGCCCCCACAATAGGAAGCAATTATATGGTATGGAACACCCCCAGCAAAAAGCAAATACACCAGAAAAAATAAATATACCAAACAAGAAGGAAAGGTAGAGCCAAGAGAAGTCTGGGGGTTGGAGGGAGGGTAACCAGGACTGCAACAGTGAATACACTCAAACATCTACATTTATGGTAGGTGTACATAACTGCACTATGTTCTTCATGTTTCACCACTGCAGTCATCACATTTGGGTTGATTCCCAAAGCTAAGAAGGGTGGAGGTAGTTAAAGAGCATTAGGGCTAGCAATAAGGCCCTGTAGGACTGCTGTGGCAAATCCAGCACTGGATTTAGAAAAGATAGGCAGGTGGTAATGCTTGGTGAAAGTATGTACAGAGCTCCAGGTTGCAGCTTCCAGGATGTCCCTGGTAGGGACTCCTCTGAGAAATGCAGTAGAGGTAGATGCAGCCCTGGTTGAATGTGTTCCTATCCCCTGTGGGGGTAGGTTTTCCATGGTGTTTGTAGCAGAGATGGATGCAATGTGCTATCCATTTAGAAATGGTTTGCTTTGAAATGGCCTTCCCTCTGTCCCTGCAGAAAAGCTAATTAGCAGCTGGTCGGATTGTCTGAGAGGCTTAGTCCTGCCCAAACAGAATCTAAGCTGTCTGTGTACATCCAGAGAATGCAGTATCCTTTCCCCTTTATTCTTAGGATTAGGTAAAAAAGTAGGCAAATGAATGGACTGGTTTAGAGCCACACTAGAAACCACCTAGGGCATAAAGGATTGATTAGTCCTGAGGGAAACCCTGTCCGTATGGAAGATAATGAAGGGTTCCACTGCCATGAGGGCCTGCAGTTCAGACACTCTTCTTGCTGAAGTGATGGCTAGAAGAAAAGCTGTTTTCCAAGAAAGGAATTTCAACTCTGCTGTAGCAGCTGGTTCAAACGGGGGAAGAATGAGTTTTTCCAATACAAAGTTAAGGTCCCAGGCTGGAGTGGGAGCTCTCCTGGGGGGTCTTAAATTTTTGCCCCCTCTAAGGAATTGTTTTAGCAGGGGATGAGAGAAGAGGGGTGGCTCAGTATTATAATGTGCTGATATGGCAGAGACATGAATCTTAATTGAAGAGAAGGAGCATTTCTGTTAAATAATCTAGAATATGAGGTAAGTTGGGCACTGTTGTGCCCATCCCCTGAGTCTTGCTCCAAGAATAGTATATTTTCCACTTTTCTGAATAGGATTTTCTAGTACTAGGCCTCCTTGCCTCAAGAATGACATCCAGCACCTGCTTACTGAGGGTTGCTGGAGGTGACCTCAGAGAATTAGCCAGGCTACAAGATTGAGGGTTTGAAGCTGAGGGTGCAGAATCTGGCCTGCCTGCTGGGACAACAGGGAAGGGTCTGAGGCAGGTGCCAAGGTTGTAGGACTGTCAGACTGAGCAAAAGGGGGTACCAGTGCTGGCGTCTGGTGCAATCAGTATTGTCCTTGGCTTGTCCTGTTTGATCTTTAGTTGAACCTTTGAGAGGAGAGACAGAGGGGGAAAGGCATAAACAGAGAGGCTTTCCCAGGAAAAGGACAGGGCATCCACTTTCCAAGCTTGACTGTGGGGAGTTCTTGTGCAGAATTTGTTCAATTGGTAGTTCTGAGGGGAGGCAAACAGGTCTACCTCTGGTGTCCCCCATTTGCTCCTCAAGAGCTTGAATATTTTGGGTTCCAGTTTCCACTTGTGTGGGTCCATGAGATTTCTGTTTAAGTCATCTGCCAGTGAATTTATTTTGCCTGGTAGGAATTGAGCTTTTAGGTTCACTTGGTAGCTCAAGGCTGTGTTCCACAGAGCCATGGCTAGCCTGCAGAGTGGGTAGGAAAGGGTTCCTCCCTGCTTGTGTATGTACCACATAACTGTGGTGTTGTCTGTCTTTACCAATAGTTGTCCTGGAAGAATAAGGTCTTTGAAGGCTGTCAAAGCATTGCCCTGAATGCACTGCCCTGCCATGTGAGCCCCCCATGCATAGTCTGATACGTCTGTTGTTAGGGTTTGGCCGGCAGGGGGTAGAGTGAAAGGGAGCCCCTTGTTGCGGTAGCAGGTCTCTGCCCACCAAAGAAACTCTGCCCTTAGACAAGGAATGATAGGAATCATTGTTTCCAGGTCCTGAGATTGTTGACACCATAGATGTTTTAGACACCATTGAAGTTTCCTCATATGCAGTCTTGCAAATGGAATTAACAGAATGCAAGAGGCCATGAATCCCAGGGCTTGCAGGATTTTCCTTGCAGATAGCTGGGTTTTTGTGGCCAGTAGTTTAAAGTAGGTTGTGAAATGAACTCGTTTCTCTGGAGTGAGGAATGCCATCTGGGAAGCTGTGTTCAAGCTTGCTTGCTCCCAGGAATACAATCTGTTGGCAGGGTAATAGGTGTGATTTCTTCTCATTGATGGTGTACCCCAGAGAAGTTAGAAGTCTCTTCACAAATGCCAGGTGTTGTAATAGCAAGTCCTGACTGACGGCCTGAATCAGGCAATTATCGAAGTATGGGTAAATGTGAATATTTCTCTGCCTGCAAAATGCAATGGCTGCAGCTAGGCACTTTGGCTTCTCTACTGCGCCCAGGGTATTCACAAAGGGAAGTGCAGAGAACTGCATGGAGCCTGCCCTGAAGCGTAGGTATTTTCTGCAGGATTCCTTTATTGGGATGTGCAGGTAATCTTCTTTTATGTCTGGAGTTGCCAGCCAGGCATTCTTGGCTAGCATAGGAAGAAGCTGTTGAAGAGTTAGCATTTTGAATTTTGGAACTACCAGAAAGTTGTTGAGAATAGATTTGTCCAGGATAGGATGTCAGGAGTTCTGTTTTTTGGGAACCAGGAACAGTCTTGAATAAAAACCTTGTCCGCTTTGTTCTGCTGGGACAGGTTGAATAGCCCTGAAACTGAAGAGAGAGAGTACTTGTTTTTGGGTCTCCGCCCACTGGTTTGGGGGCAGGTCTTGCCATCCACTTTGGGGTGGGAGGCAGTGGAAGTGGAATCTGTATCCTAGGGAAACTATGTTTAAAACCAATTTGTCCTGGGTAATGAGTTCCCAGTTTTTTGCATGTTGGGTGAGCTTTCCTCCTAAGGGAGCAAGTAGTTGAGCAAGGCTTAGAAGAGTTAAGGATAAGTCATTGTGCCATTTTTCCATAGGGGGGTGGCTTACTACTCCCTGCTTTGGAAGTGGGCCCCCCCCACTGCTTAGATCTGTGCATAGCCTGAGACTGCAGTCTGCTGCTCCTGGGTTTGGACTGACAAGGCCTGGAAGGGAATGGAAAGGACCAGTTCTTTGAAGGCCAATGTCTACTGAGTCTTGGTGGCTGTACTTGTAAGAAATCTTTAACAGTTTGCACAGATTTAGCTTTTTCCTCCATCCTTTTGAGGACTTCTTCTGCTTTGTTGCCAAAAATACACTATTCGTTTAAGGGTGCATCCAGTAATTTAGCTTTAACATGATCTGGCAAGTTTTGTTCCTTAAGCCAAGCATACATTCTAAGTACAGACCCAGTAACAGCAGCCCTGCAAGATGTTTCTAAAGCATCAAAACCTCATTGCAAAGTATGTTTACCTACTTGGTCAGCAGAATACATTAACTCTTGTAAATCTTTGTGTTCAGCACAGTCAGGAATCAACATCATTTTCTGTTTAATTAATCCCATAATATGCTGCTGATACTTTAACATATGAAACTGGCAACTTAAAGGCCTAATGGCCAAAGTAGTAGAAGTATATGCCTTCTTATCCCATCTGTCTAAAGCTCAAGAATCCCTATCAGAAGGGGTAGGATTTTTGGCAGTTGTAGCCTTAATGCCTTTTGGTCCTTGGAGAAATGGTCTCTGGATCCACAGTAGGATTCTTGAACAGGAATTTGTGAGAGTCAGGTACTCTGTAGTACCTGTCAGATTTCCCGGGAGCAGGAGGCAAAGTATCTGGGGTAAGGCTGGATTCCAAGAAAACATCATCTACAATCTCCAGAACAGGAGGGATAGCTAGAAGCCTGTGTTGAGGCAGGTTTAAAAATTCCCCGAGTCTCTTTTTGGACTGTGAAAAGTCCTGGCTTTACCATCAGAAATGCTCCCTAATGGTATGCAAGGTTTTACCCAAAAAAAAAATCTTCTGGAAGGGAAGCAGAGGGAATGGAATGCTCTGCATCAGAATCATCATAAGTAGCTAAGGGTAAATCCTGGTAGTCAGAAGGAGTAGAGATATCAGATTCCTGATCAGAAGAATCAGAAAGAAAATCAGTTCTAGGTTTCTTAGAGGGGGAAGGCTGGCTTCCCATAATTAAGGTAATAAGGTCTTCAGCCATTCAAATAATTTGATTTTGAGGCATATGGGCCTGAGAATGTGCTTTGGTCGTCTGTTTTCTAGGCTTAGTGCAAGCTTTAGGCCTGAGGAATTTGAAATTCTTAGCTTGAAATGAAGTTGGTTCAATATGAAAATCGGTAGGCCTGAATACACCCTCAGAAGCTGGTGCCTGCACAGTGGCTCCGGACTCATCCAAGGTAGAGACATCCGCAGGTTCCATAGTCGAAGAAGCATCTCGCAGCATACCGGACTCCGAATGGGTCTCAATAGAGGGCTGCGAATTAGTAGTAGCGGGTATCAGGGGCTGCGAAAGTGCCTCACTGAGTACCGGCGGACTAGCAACTAGCTTAACAGTAGCATCGTCGGCAGTTTTGGACCTAAGCGGTATGTCTCTGTCTTTATCCTTGCATTTTTTCAGAAGATCGGTAGTCAGATGGCTTAAGGCAGCCATTTCAGAGTACGGAGATCGAGAACGAAAGTATTTAGCTACAAAAATAGCCCAACGACGAATAGTTTGGGTGTTGAACAAGGCACAAAACAGACAGCGAGGGACGTCGTGGTCTGGGCCTAAACAGGTGACGCAGTAAGAATAAAAAGCTCTATGAGGTATTTGCTTTCCACAGGCACGACAATTGTTAATTTTTTCTGACATTGGTTAGAGCAAGAAAAAAGGATCCCCAACGGGGTACTTATCTTTTTGAAGACTTCAGGTCTGAAACTCGAAAACGAGTTGGCCGACCGGCATTTGCAAACTGCTTCTGCTTCGGGCACCGCACATCAAGAAAGACTGATCTAATGGCATCGGCTGCATGTTTTATATCCCTGACGACCTGACGTCATGGAAGAAGTGACAGCATCTGACGCAGAAATCCAAAGACTCTGGTATTCAGGCCGGCTGAGGGCTACCTGCAGGCAGATAACCCAAATGTGATGACTGCAATAGTGAAACATGAATAAATACACTACAGCATCAAGTGCAACTTAAAAAAAAAAAAAAACAGGTTAACCTTTTCTGAGTACATTTTATCCCAATAACAACCAGACTCACATTGTTTTCTAGTTTCTATACTAATCCTAGATGAAGAAATGAGAAGAAAGGAGGCAACTGAGTTAATCCTTCTTTATTGTTCCAATAAAATATGGAAAACAAATGCTACAGAAAACAGGAATATCCTCTTACATAACCTGTATTTTTGGTTCAAATTCCTACCTTTGTCAGGAATGATGAAACATAGGTTCACAGGTTCAGTTGTCAAGCTTACAACCCACTGGCCTACTACAAGCTTTCTTCCCTAGGTCATTTTTGTCTCATAGGTTCATAGGTAGGTACTAGGCTATCGGCCCTGGGGCCTATACAAGCCCAGCCAAAAAGGTACCCTGGCTTTTGCCACCCAAGAAAATTATTTTCTTGTGCCACTGTCGAGCAGAGCCACAGAGGTGATCCCCGGGGTGAATTTCCTATTTCCCATCCAATCATCAAGATTTTTCTCTGTGTCCCCTTCCCATCATTCTCAAGTCCGCTGAATCCAGGCAGGCATGGAGGTGGCTTGTGCCCTCCCTCTGTGTCTGCAAACTATTAGAATATTTCTACTGGCACTAATCCCACCCATGAATGTCTGAAGTGGGTCATCTGCATCACCAAGTGGGATTACAATGCCCGCATGCTTATGCACTCTACCACAAATCCACTAATTATGGTTACCTTCACTGGCCTGGAAATGGATTCCACATCTGTTGATTTTACAGCTTTTAGTGCTTGCAAGCCTCCACTTATCTGTAGCAGAATGGCAGAGCAGGAACACACCCTTCCCCATCTTTTCTCCAACAGCATTCAAAACTGCTATTCAAATGTGGGTTTGGGTCATATTCAGAGTTATTATAAATAAATTATCCTTTTACACTACAGAATTATGACCTCATGCTGATATTTTCTACTTTCTGTACATTATAAAGATTATTTCTGAAAGACATTAGTAACTGACTTCTGACTGTAAAAGTGAGTTTATTCCACAATCATGAGTAGTGTTGCGTAATGAATGTGTTGCCTTTTTGTAACCTCCAAGAAAAAATGCTTATGCATACACAAACACATATGACAATTTCTGAAACTTTCTAAAAAGACCAACTCTTCCAAACCTCTGAATTTTTTCTGACAAGATAAGTTTTCTATCCTTAAGATTTCTGTAGTGATTTGTCAATGTACCTTTTTTCACTTGTTTCAGTTAGCTTGTTTGAAGATTGTAAAACACAGCACTTTGTTCAACAATGGCTTGGATTGAGTATAAAGTTTCAAAATTATCTCCCTAGAATGAACATGCTCTAAAATTAGAGAAGCTACAGAACATGCTTTTCTGACTTTGTTATAAAAAAGGGCACACTATAAACAGCTTAAAGTCCATAATCTCTACAGGCAGTATAGAAAAGAAAAAAGCTTTATAAAATTGAAAAATAACTTTCGGCAATCTATTTAAAATCAACTGAACCAGCTAGTACACTGGATATTAGCCGTCTTGGTCAAAGTACTGTTAACATAGTTACAAGTTTAAATAGGAAATAAATTACTGGATAGCCTTTCAGAGAACATTCCAGAAAAAAACAGAAGTTTAGAGTGCACCTAAGCTATTGCCAGAACATTCCAGAAACTCCTGAAGTTTAGACTGTATTAAAAATGCAGTTTATAAATTAAGATAAAACATGAGCAGACATATACAGCAATAAATATACATTTTTTTTACAATTCATTGTTCATGCACTGGGGGTACAAAGTGCCAAATTTGAAAATTAATCATGCACAGTGGCAATTGGTGACTTCAAAGCGAGGGGGGGGGGTTGTATACTATTGCAGGTCAATGTCTGTTTATCTGTAATCAAACAAACAGCTGGGCCAGTCACTTTCATTCATGGACTGCCTCAGTGGCTACTCATTCTATCCACTTTATTAACTATATGTACCTCAGACATGTGAATGTGATCAACAGGGCCAGTCTTAAGTGAAATGGATCCTGTGGGGGACCCCACTACCCCCTAAACAACTCCAATGGCCCTCTTTTTCCCCAGTCCTAGGTCCCCCATATCATACAGATATTTCTTTCCTATTTTCATACTGTCTTACTCTTAAACTTTTTCATTCATCCTTTCAATCAATCCTAACTTACCATTACTGCACTGTACTAGCTTTGGAGGAAGGCAATGAATGAAGACACAGGATTGTAAATGCGTATAAGTGCATTTTAGAGCTTCCCCCAGACCTTTTGATCCAATGATGGTATGAAGAAACATCACAATGAAATTGAAGAAATTCAGTGTCTTTTTTAAGAAAAAAAAAAAGTTTTGTCCAAAGTTTAATGTTCAAATCCAACAAAAAGTATGTGAGAGCAGAAATGCTTGTGAGGATGCACAAGTCATACCAAAGAAGAATATCTGCCTTCTTACACCTCAAAAACAGTTACCTTCTGCGTAAGCCTCTAGTGTTAAACAGGGATGAAAGCATGACAACAAATGGCCAGTGGCCACCATCAAACAGTTCAAGTTGCTGGTGTTAAGACACATATACAGAATACTGCAAACTCCTAATCTAAAATATACCGGCAAAAGACAGCCACCTTCTGTGTACTCCTCTCAGGCTAGACTACGATAAATATGAAAGACCAAATGGCCACAGTAATATATTTCAGTGTGATGTTGTCAGACAAACATATTGGTTCCTATTGATCCATCAAAAACACTTTTCTTGAGTGCTGTATAATCAATGGGAAAACAACAAAACGAGTTTCTCTGACAGTGAAGTTTTTTCTTTCTTGCTGTTGTGCAACCTCATAGCAGGTATACGTTTGTGAGATATTCCTCACATATGGGTTGCAGGGGGGGGGGGGGTTCCTCCTGCAGAAAAAAAAAACTTACCTCTGAGGTGCAGCAAAACTTATTTTGCCCTTTGCATTTCAATTACATAGCACTCAATAAAAGTACTATTGATGGAACAAGTATCAGAATATACACAGCATAGCTCTTTATCACTTTTCCCCAAAGGTAGACATGCTTGATGTTTCAATGCAAGGAAAGTTAAAAAAAAAAAAAAAAAAAAAAGGTCACCACAATAATGCATTCAAATTTATTGCATCTAAACAGTATGCTGCCCCCAAACAAGTTATACAGTGACCTTCTGTGCCAACTGATTGTAAGTAATGTTAAATAAATAAAGAACACACAGACCCCAACTCCCATGTAACGTACACTAAATTTCTGTGCACACCTCTGAGCAGGGATAGTTTTAGATTAGGTGGGGCACAAGACACAGGTTAAAGATGGAGCCCCCTAGGAAGCTTTTGTTAAAATCCCCCTTATAAAGTGCTTGGGTGGGGGTTATTAAGCTCTGGTGGCCTACACAAGCTCTGAGTATCAAAGTTGTCTCTGATGCTTTATGTCTCATTCCATGAAAAACAATTAGTTAGCTGCTAATTTTTTTACTGATAGCAAATAGAGTTACACATATGTCTCCCTTAAATGTGTCTAAAAATAAAAGTGGTGATTGTTTTTTTCACACATGCATGCACATACTGGTACTTCCCCTGGCATATCTATCATAAAATGCACACACACGCATACATTGCATGCTTTCCTACAAGGTATACTGGAAAAAATGCCAATTAACCTATGGCATGCTTTTGAGATGTTTGAGAAACCCAGAGCATCAGAATAAGTCACACACAGACATGAACAACATGCAGACTCCACACAGAATTAACCAAAGCAAGAACTCAACTAGACAACCAAGACCTCTGAGATGGCAACAGTATTTATTGCACCAATGCGCCGAATGGCCAGTTGTTTTCACACACATCCTGCCATGACTCCCTAATACAATATACTGTGTGACACTGCTAATGCCAAGCCAAATCAGTGACTGCTTAACTGTAATCAAACAAATTCACTTTTATTCACAGTGGGGGTCTTTACCTTTCAATTATATCCACTATGACTGCACACTTCAGATGCCTCAGAGAGATTTAAAATCATTTTTCACAGTAAAGGATTCAGACTTAATTCTCACAAAACCATACTAGTTCTGCAAAGCCAGTTTAATGACTGTTTAGCTTGACCAAGATGGCACTGTCAGTCATTTTCATCTGCACAGAGCCCCTGTTTCCAGAATTTATAGTCACTATGTTGACAGAGTACACCTCAGATATCTGACTGAAAAAATAATGGCTGCATCCCAAACTACATCACACAATTATAACACAGCCAGCAAAAAATTAACAGCAAATCCAAGAAACAACAGCCAGAAACCATCAAAAACAGATTTAATCACTCTCCAGCACTTTGGCAAAGCTTTCAAGGAGTACATAAGACAAAAGACAACATATCCATTTAAATATATATAATTATTAATTAATTATCCAATCAACATAAAAAAACAACACAATTAAATCAGCAGCTTCCAATTACACTCTAAATTAAGTCCAGCGGGAGACAAAGTGTCAAATTGTAAAATAAAAATGCTTTCTTTGTATAATAATCTTTTTTGTTGCATACATTTTCAGAACAAAAACCCACAGGAACCCTCTCTAACACGGTAGCATTCAATCCATCAGGATTTGAACTATGAAATTCCATAAAATGTTTTACTACAGGACTATCCTCCTTTATTCTTAATATTTCTTATACGTTCCTGTAGTCTACACTTAAATTTCCTTTTACTTTCACCTATATAAGTGAGACTACAGGGACATTGTACAACTAAATGTCTCTGATGGATAAAAAGGTGGACCATTAATAAAAGAAAAACGTCTAATCACATAAGTACATATATTTTAATCACATAAGTGCATATATTACAATGGCCACAGGGAACTTTTTTTATTCTGAAATGTATACAAAAAGGATTATTATACAAAGAAAGCATTTTTATTTTAACATTTGACACTATCTCCCTCGGGACTTAATTTAGAGTGTAATTGGAAGCTGCTGATTTAATTGGGTTGTTTTTTATGTTGATTGGATAATTGAGTATATTTAAATGGATATACTGTCTTTTGTACTCCTTGAAGGCTTTGTCAAACCACTGGAGAGTCATTAAATCTGTTTTTGACTGTTCCTGGCAGTTGTTTCTTGCATCACACAATTAATCTAGCTCTGCAAAGTCAGACTAATGACTAACTTGAACAAATGAAACAAAGTTCAGCCATTTTCTTTCACAGAGAGCCCTCACTCCCAGCAATGTTAGCGAATCTGTTGACTCACTATACATCAGATGCCCGGTTTTGACAGAAATAATGGTCACAGTAATGTGTTTCATGTTTACTTCACACAAACAGTAGCCATAGCAAAGTTATTCTAAACTGCTTCACACAAGTACATATTACTTCTACAAACAAAGAATGACTACTTCAAACTTGAGCAAAAAGCAGTGTCACTCATTTTCACACACAGTGGTCATACCCAGCTGTTACAGCCATTTTGCTGATTGTGTACAACTTAAGATGCATGGCTATGATACATATCACTATGGTAATGCATTTTAATTTTATTTCCCACAAACAGTATCCTCACTGATGTATTCCACCCTGCTACACACACACGTGTGTGTTCTGCAAAGTCAAATAAAGACTATTTAACTTAACCAAACAACAGTGTTAGTCAGCCTCATCCCAAGACAGACTCAGCACCTAGCAATTACAGCCACTGTATTGACTGTGTACACCTTAGATGTATAAACAGAATAAAAATAATAGCCACATTAATTTATTTCAACTCCTTCTACATACATGTATACACACACACACACTCATGCCTACAGATCTGCCCACCAACTACTGATCAGTTTTGCTCTTATTTCATGATACATGATAAAATAATGTCACACCCTATCTTGTCACCATTGACAAGGGCACTGATTTTTTTCATTTTTTTTTTTTTAAGAAAAATACTAGTAAACCTGAATCTGGGCTGTCCAAGCAGAGACGGACATGTTTTCATGGAATTTGACATTTAGACCATATCATTCATTCACCATAATTTGTACTTTTTCTTATATTTAGCAACACATATATGCTATAAAAATTACAATGGAATCTTGGCAGTGATCAGAAGGCAAAATAAAAAAAATCATACGTATAATACACAGACTGCATCTCATGAAAATGAAATTTCATTTTTTATAAACCATAAATCAGTACCACAGGCCACTGTGAGTAGCAGAAAAAAAGTTCTGCTACATGACTAGTTGCATAGTTATACCTTAAGATGTGCCAGGACTCCAAGTGTTCCTGACTGGCCAGGAAAACATATGTGGCAGAGGTAGAAAAACAACTTACCACTATGTTAAATCCACCCTTAGGGGTATGAAAGCTTAAATCACTGACATGTATTAGAGGGGTATCCAAAAAAAAGAACAGGTGGAACAGATTAAATATCTTGTATTCCTTTCTCTTCAGGTCTGTACATGGAACAGATTAAATATCTTGTATTCCTTTCTCTTCAGGTCTGTACAAAGCTTACAGGGTAAAATTCAGAATGTAACAGCTTAATGAACAGGGTATTCATTACCTTAATTTATAAAGTTTTTGCAATGCATTCTAAATTTCTGGAGTTTTATGGAATGTTCTAACAATATTTTTAGATGTATTCTAAATGTTAGCCGTTTTCTAGAATTCAATGGTAATAGTTTAGAGGTATATGATCTCAGACTAACTATATATAGTAACTGTTGTTTCCTATTTAAATTTGTACTACTAATAATCATTTAACCAAGAAGTCTGTGTTGGAGGTGCTTACTGCTTTAGTTGATTTAAATAAGTTATCAAAAATTATGTTTTAATTTTGGACAGTATGGCATGCCGTCCATAGCTTACTAGACAATCTCTAATGCCAGTCTTGTTTGTTTACTATCTGATAGCTTAGCTTTCAATCATAATTTACTAGGTAACATCATGTCATATTTTCTGGCACTGAAAGAAAGATTAATCCTGCACTAGGTATTTTTTGTAGTCCATCATAAAGAGTGTCTGCATCTTTAATTCACTTAAATACTCTATCCAGCTTGTGATAATTCATATCTGGTTATTCACAGCCCATTTCCCGCTTTTATGTCTGAGAATAAACAAAAATGAAGTGTCCTAGTAGACAGACCTGTGGGACACCACTGATAACCCTAATCAGGACAGAAACCCAACCTTAAAAAACCGCATCCCATTACTGAAACAATGCTATATCCATTGAATTATGCATGGATACTTTTAGTTTGTCAACAATTCCCTTACTTTGAGTAGTGTTAAATGCCTTAATTAGGTCAAGAGAAGCTATATGCACAGTCTATTCTCCATTAAATGCAGCTGTTACTTCTTCAAAGACACCCAAAACATTCAAAGGTGAGTCCTTAACAAACCAATACTGCCTGCCCCATGCCAAATAGATGTTTAGGTTACAAATGAGACTGGAAGAATTGCAACTTCTTACCTTTTTCCCCAAAACAGTTTCCAAAAACAACTTTCCTCAAATGGAAACCAGAAAAGAGCACCAAACAATATGGAGAGTAAGATATCATCACATTAAGATAAACAACGAGGCCACCATACTTAAGTGGAAAAAAGATTCTTCCCTGTTGTGGCAACTCCTAAATTAAGGTCACATTCAAACAAATGCTGTTTCAGCATAACTCTAAATATTTTGAGCAGGATCTTTTCTTAACTGTGAGAGTATGGGTGGATGGGACATAGACACTGTTTTAATCATGTACAGTTGACCACTTTTGTTATAAAAGAAGTGACTTCAATCAATTGTTGAGATATGAGAGAGTTTAAAGAATCTTGATTTCCTGTCTAGGGAGGATTGTATATAAAAAGAGTGGTCAACCTTTGTAAAGCTGCCAGTTTTTCTAATAAGTTTATAGTGTATCCTCCTTCCAAAGTCATACTTTCTAACACCAAGTTTTCTGGGCCTCTATAAGGTGAAGGAAATCTCTACTTTGGGATAAACTTTCTGTACTCTTGTGTTCCTTCAGTGTTGTTACCCTTTTCATCTTTTTCAAAGTGAAGCTTCTGAACCCTGAAAAATACGGGAGACCTAGCAATAATGTCAAAAGAGCTATTCTATGAACAACCGTTTTGCTTCTTTAGCTAAGAAATGCAATGGCAAGATTATCTTTCCGTTAATTAGCTGAGCAGGTTTGGAAACTTGCTCCAACAAATGCAACCTTTCATGGATTACATTTAGACAGCAGATGCCCTTTGTTACTAAACAAGAACTGATCCCAAGAATGCTTGGAATATCAAAATGCAGGCATAAAAACTTAAAGCATGTACTTTACTAACACACTCAATGGAAGCTAGTAAATTAAAATAAAATTATTCTTCCATTTATGCAATGGTTAATATTTTCATGTAAACGTGTATGGCTTACTACTGCTAGCAAATACTAACTCATGAACAAACTAAATGTCTGCCTTCCCTCTGCATATTAAACAATAACTAAGACTCAAAGCACATATATAGCTTGAATTACTTAATGCAATGGTAACGGCCTGTATATTATATATTTTCTTGAGTCTCTCTTAAATTCTGTTTCACTAAGAAACAACTAAAATCTAAGGTTAGCCATTTAGAAGGAATGCCACTATTAGGTTATGGGACACTAACAAGCACACACTAAACTGAAAACCACTAAGAAATACTGAAGAGATTTCCAAAAAGTAACTCTGCAGAGAGTAACCAGTATTTGAACTTAAAAAAAAAAAACGAATAAAAAAATACACTTTGTGTTCTGGTACACAAGAAGCAAGGGAAAAAAAAACAGAAGTCAAAATTATAAAAGGCTCACAACTCAATTAATTCTTAAAATGGGTACAGAGTTAAAATGAGTTAAGAAAATATTATGCATATACTGACCATAAAAAATAAGTATTCTGGGAAGTTATGTCAAAAATGGACATGCTTAGACTAATCCATGTGAAGATGTGCAAATACATTATGCCAGGCGTTACACAATCTAACATCACTCATAAGGATTTAATGACCTGGGAGGTTAATACTGGGTCAGACATTCACTTAGATCATACAGCGACCTCTTTCAGTGTTCACCATCTCACAGGTCCTCATACAAATAACACTACATTTCTTTTCCAAAATGGAGGCAGGAAAAATAAAAATGAAAACACAGACCAATACAGAATGAAAATACACAACACAATAAATGTGAACAGAATACAAACAAGCTAAATGGCTAATTTTGTGCTATTTGATTTTTTTTAAGCAAACAATTATTTTGGTCTCACATCTCTTAGCAATGCAATGTATACTCCCTTTACATAAAAAAACCTCACCATCAAACCTGTACACTGCTTCTGTGTCATTTGAGTAAGGAAATGTATGCTAATTTACACACTAAGTACTTGTGTAAATAAGAAAATCAAACATTGGCAATTTCTAAACATGGCACATTAGCTACAACATCTTGGTTGGGCAAAGAGTTATGTAGTTTTTTCTCTTAAACTGCCAGATTTGATCTGACAGATCAAATATTCAGTCCATGATGGAGTAAATCCCTACATATCTCCTATCCAATCATCCAAGTCTAACATGTTTATGTATCCGATAAGGATACAAAATAAGCATTCTGAGAACAAGATAAACACTTAAGTAATTACAGACTGAAATTCATACTGCCCTACAATAATAATAATCCTTAAACAGTAGCTAAAACATCCAATTTCAATAACATCAGATGGTTTATTCCTCTTTGCAGCAAATTTCTTGCAAACAATCTAGAATCATTTTAGGAAAGCCCAGTACCTGACTGGAAATCATATAGACAAATATACATTCATAACATCTCATATTGAAATCTTGCTCAAAGGCTGTTTGAATTACACAGTAACATCCTAGGGGCTTCTCTTAATAAAATTCTTTGTATATGTTTAACTAAAACCTCCCTTCACTACAGGGAATATATATGAGGCATTTTTTTTTACTTAAAAGTTCCTTATGGGAATTTTTCTCATGGTTGGAAGCTGTCTTGTTGTGAAATGGAAATTAACCCTTTATTCAGCTGTATTTCATGTGAGCAAAGACTCCTGGAATGACTTTTATTCTTGATTATAATAAAGCAAAGAATTTGCCTGTTGAATTAATTTATAGAAGCTGTACATATTATTAAACTGAATAGAAAATGCTTTTCCACAAGATACATGAGCTCAGAAACAAGTTCTGGAAGGCCACCTTTCAGAAGCAAACAAGATTAGAAAACATTAATGCATATAACATTTAACTGTTAGTGCATATTGCAACTACATAACATTATATATTTTCTACAGGGCTATAAAAAGAAAATGAAAAAAAAAAGCCTGTAAGCTACCTGAATTTTTTGTCTCTGAACCAAAATGGGTACAATATTCTAGAATAAAAGTTCCTTTATACAATTCCTAAGTGTTTTGGTATAAAACTGTGGTATAGCTCTTTGCATCATTATAATGTTCAGAAGAACTCGTATACCACAGATTTTCTACTGACAAATATATTCCTAAAAGTAATAAATTATGGTTCACACAAAGTTAAAGGCAAAATTAGACACAGCAGCAGCTGCATAAAACAGAACCAAATCTAAATAAACTCCATGTTAAATCTAAACCATGCTGTGAATGCATATCTAGCTGTATCACTTAATTTTAATTCTTACCTCCTCCTTTTTGTATGGTACAATGAGTCGTTCACCCACAGTCACAGTTTTTCTAGTGGTCAGTGCTTCAAACAGCATTTCCTGTTTCACCTAGTGCAAAGAGGAAAATCTGATTAGTTAACCCATAAAGATAACATAATAAAAAATCTTCAATTTTATCTGAACTCCTCTCATACATTCACACATTTCCAATATGAGTGGACAAAACTGACTGCACTGAAGAATGGAGTTCCCAAACTGCACTCACTGCAAAAAAAAGGCTAAAAAAAACCCCACTTTAATAAAGTAATTCTGCACTGGGGCAAGCCCCCCCCCCCCACCCCCCCACCCCTTGAAGTTATGTATACCAACTTGAAGTGGAAACTCCCCTGAAAAGGGTATCATTGCCAGCAGAACTCACCAACAGCAATTTCCAGTGGAAGAAATCAGATTGTGGATTGAAGCTCTGATACACACGCACATGTGTGTGTGTGTATGTGTATATATATATATATATATATATATATGTATATATACACTTTGGGTGTTTTAGCCTATGCAGCTTTTACAGATCTCCTAAATTCACCATTGGGGAATTGACAGTTACAGTACCAACTGAAACTAAATCTGTCACAGAATCGGAGGAACGGAGCATGAAAATATGACAGAGTGAGGTCCATGTCTGTAAAACAAAAGCAATATTTTATGGCTGATTCTCTCTGTACTCCCATCAACAGTTAAGTTCTTAGTACCTTGATATTTTTTGACCTCCCCCAATCTAGTTCACATATGAAATGAGAAAATGCATTGTAAAAAAACACACTAAGCCCAAACTTCATATTTCCCTTACACCTCCTCTGACTAGAAAATTCCAGAAATACTGTTTTACAAAGTGTCCCCCCAAAAATCTATCATTTTATTAAACCTTTCAAAAACATGAACCCATTATTGCAATCATTTCACCTTTACCAAATTTATTCCCATCAACCTCAAATTCACATTCACCTTTGATACTACCCCATAAGTTGCACATGTAAATAAACCATGGATCTTTTGCAGAGCCACATAAAGTAGATACATGGATTACCAAAATGGGTCACAACATTCTGTAAACAAAAATATGGACCTGGATCCAGCTGAGGAAGGTACTCAAGTGTTAGGTTATAGTTTTCTAGAGGAGTAGTAGCAATTACAATACAACATTTACTGAGAGTTGTACGTTTTATATAGTACTTGTTCCCTTGGATCCTTTAATGATATGTCTAAGTGACAAGTGATACCTGGACAGAAAAGGGCTTATAAAAAATGTAAGTCCATCATTTTGTGAGTACTTCAACAATGTAAACCCTTATAATAATCTAAGGTGGAATCTTTATAAATTTTACACCGTCTTAACTTTTTTCTGTTTCTTTCAGAAAATACTGACATGAGTACCTTTTTCTTACTTTTATTTAGAAAATACTAACGTGTTTGCAATGTTACTGTTAAAAAAGCTTAAAGTGTTCAAAGCAATAGCATAACTCAGCATAAAAGTCAAATGATTTTATTCTTGTAAATGGGAATTATAAAATGATATGGTTAACTGATGTCCAACTCAGTGAAGACCAAAACATCAAGTCCATAAAAGACAGAACTTTTTTTGTAACATGGGATACTTTTACCAAAAAATATTGCACAATAGAGATTGTAATTCTCTCCAAGTGGCCCAGGGAATTACTATTTTAGTTTGAGGGTGCAGGGGAATATCCACCTGTAAGATGGGATTGTAAGGGCAAATTTTCTCATTTAAAAAAAAATGTTCTAATCATGACTACCTTTTCACCATTTAAGGATAGAGTATGCTGAGCTCAGGCATTCGGCCATCTTTGATTCAGGTGTCAAACAGCCATACTAGAATCCTTATTAATGATATAAATGGCCACCACATTTTAACTTACAAGACTCGTTTACTTTTTCTTTAGACATATTTCAAGCACACAGTTAGGGCATAACACTACACGATCCTTAAATGTTTTGCATATTTGAATCATGCGCTTTAGGAGCCAGTGTTTCTCATGCATTTGTTCTTGGACCATTTGTCTTCAGGTGTGAGCACAAAGTTCTTGTTACTACATATCATCTGAGACAGAAAAAAGATCATTAATACCACACAACATGCAAAAGTTACAATCAAATGTTTTCACTTTTCTCATTCTGTAAAGCATATAAAAGAAAAATACAAGCCAACTGTAGAAAGATATTGTAAGTGTATTCTGGCCACTGTCAGCATCACTGTGGGACATGATTTTTTTTTTAAACATTAAACTAACTCACTTTTCTGTAGCCCAACTAAACCCAATACACCAACCACCTACAAAGTACTCTCCAACCTTAACTGTCCTGTATGTGGCCCTTTTAAGATTACATGCTCCTTTTTATAGAACAGACACGTTTATGGGACCAACTCATAGCTAAGTAAGAATCATTTGTAGGGAGGACAACAATTCTTTAAACAGCCTAACTTTGGACACACAGGCATTCCTACAAGGCTAGAATGAATGCTATGTTTGCTTTAGTGCATGAACATATCTGCTGCATGCTACCTCCAGTCCTCTAACCACCTGTAGTCAGACCTATCCCTCCTAGATGTTTGTTTGTGTCTTTCGGCTTTTCCCAGTTAGGGGTCACCACAGCGGAACTACGGTCCGCTAATGATTGGCAGTAGATTTTTACATACAGAGTTGCCAGCCCTGACGCATAGCCTTCAACGAAAGTACGCCCAGTCACGCATATCCCTCCTAGATGTCTGTCTTGCAAAAGGATGAGATACTATCTGCTCTTCCCCCACCTCCACCTGAAGGTCAAGCCAACTTCAGTCACTCATTCCCATCTCCCTAGATCATTCAGCACCCAGGCTGTCAACCAAACCTGGCTCATCTTGGTCACACACACAGGTTTATCCCATTGTGTCACAATCCTGGCACCTGCATAAGCAAAACTGTGTTGCATAATTACAATCACTAAATGTTTCTGTATCTGTCCTCTGAAAGGGATGTGTCCCAGAAAAAGCACCTCTTATCAAAATGGAAATAAGTAAACAAAAGTGTTATACTGCAGATCATCACAAGAGCAGAGAACTTTATATTCAAAAGGAATGTGAATATTTGATGGTAATAGGGTAATAAGAGTTGACTTTTTAGTTGTAGAGGCTGCAGTTAAAAAGGAATATTTAGTAGGCATATAAAATAAAGAATAAGAGAAGGTCAGGAAAGACTAGGGAATGTGAATGTAAAATCAATATACAAAGGGAGGACATTTGTATGATTCCCAAGAACAGAAGAGAGTCGATTAACTGAACACAGCCTTCCAAAAATTTTGGGTAGGAAAAATCAAAGTATGAATATGTAAACGTTATACATATTCACGTGTGTGGGTTTTCTGAGCCTGTAGCTCACTTGTGTGTGAAAATTTTCTTTACTGTCCACTGGAATTACTGAATGGTTGGAAAGTGTATTCCCTGTCTGCAAAAAAAAACAATTTTAGAAGTTTTTTTATCCAGTTCAATTATATGTTTGATTATCCGAACAGTTTGATTATCTGAACTACCCTAGGTCCCGATTAGTTCTGATAATCGACTCTCTACTATATGCAACAAAATCTAAAACTTAAGGATTTTTGCATGGAAGTGTTTGCATATGCCTTTTTATACCCCAAGCAGATGTCAGAGAATTTCTCCACAGGTAGGCAGTAACTGTTGAAGGTATAGGTTCATAGGTAGGTACTAGGCTATCTGCCCGAGGGCATTTATAAGCCTAGCCAGAGTGTGTCGGCTTTCGCAGCCCCATTGATTAATTAACTGAGCCTCTGTCAAGCAGAGCCAATGAAGTGATCCCAGGGGTGTATTTTCTGTTACCCATCCACTCGTCAAGGGTTCTCTTGAAGAGTGTTAGTGAGGGGCCCTGCCTGATTGGAATTTTGTTCCAAAGTATGGGGAGTCACTGTGACAGGAATCTATCCCTCCAGCATGGTCTATTTATTGTTGTGGCGATGTTTAGCTCACTAGAGCGCGTGGCTCGCAGTGACTTGGATTTCTTTAGGTGGAGCATGTCCATCAATTCTGAGTTGGACATGGCTCTTTGTAAGTCAGGCAGAGATCAACTCTGGATAAGCGATATGCCACTGAGTATAGCCGGAGTTTTTTTTCAGACGGGCTGCATAGGACATATGTTTGAGGCCAGTAATCCTCTTTGTGAGGTACTTTTGTGGTCTTTCCAGCTGTTGGAAGTGTCTTGTGAGGTACATCCCAAATGGGGCATTGTACTGTATGATGGGTCTAATGAGTGACGAGTAGAGGGGCACTATAACCTCTATTTCTAGATGCGAACCCTTTAGTAATTAGATGGGCCACATAGAAGGATTTCCTAACTACTTTGGCAATATAATTGCCAAAGGAGAGATTACTATCTACCTGGGTGCCCAGATCTCTTATTACCTCTTCTGTACTAAGGGGGCTGCCACCTATGTGGTAATTCAGGATGACTATGCATTTTTTGGCATTTAGCTTGAGGCCATGACTTTGACACCAGGTGTCTGACTCAGTAAGGCCCTTTTGGAGGATGTCTGTGTCAGCTGGAGAGTCAATTATGGCTCCCAGTCATCGGCGAACTTGGTTAGCCATAGCCCTCCTGATGGGAAAGAGAGGGGTACGCGGGAACATGTTTTTTGGGAATATAATTAGTTGGTAAAGCTTTTACATTTCCTACAGGGAACTTTGTCTGGAATGTTGGGGGAGCAAATTATTGTAACTAAGGATATTATTCATTTGAGCAGAGATATACAACTGAATTGCCTAGACATAGTAAGGCCATACACATTTTAATGCTGTTGGCTGCCAATACAATTACTACAAAATAGAAATCTGAAACTAAGCCAACCATAACAGAAGTACTGAATGCTGTAAAGGAGATAAAAGAATTGGGACTGGTATCTTTGGAAAAAGGAAGGAGTAAACAATATACAAATAAATGGAATCTGTGAGCACAATAAATGAAGAAAAATGTTCAAGAGGGAGTTAAAAAACTTCAAGGAAGACTTGACCTAAGTAATATTAAATGTAATAATAATAATTGTGAAGAAATAAACCATACAAAGACTTTTGGTTCAGGCAGCAATGCTGTAGACTGCTTTATACATTGTCTACTTACTCATTCATTACTTTTCTTAGTATTGCATTTAAAATATTGCAATAGCTTTTTTTTTTTTTTTTTTTTTTTTTTTTTTAAGTAAGACTATTACTACACAAAGTTTTATCTAATTGTCTGCATTGAATGACTCGCAAGCACCATAAAAAAGTTAACATTATATCTATTCCACCTCTGCTGCCCCCACAAACTGAGCATTGACATCTATACTCTTTCTTCTATTGATGAGACCTTAGATAAAAAATATCTCAGTGTTGGAGATTCAAATAATGAGCCAGTTTATGATGGAAGATATTTCCAGAACTGACTCTAAAGTGAAGGATTTGGAAGAAATTCTGAGAACGTTCTGATCAATTTGCAAATATATCTAAGATCCACCATTAGGCAAAAGATGGAGCTTAAGGAATCCTGACTTGGAAGACTGCAGCAAGAAGAAAAACCTGCATTTCTCAGGTATTAAAGTCAGTGGAGTCAACCAACTGCAAGGATTTTATGCAGCTTTGCCTTTCTGAATATACTGGGATACCAGCACTGCAGTTATACACCTGAAGACCCATCGTGTCTTCCTCCTACCTATGCTGAGAGCTGCTAGAAGTTGACCTGTGATAGTCCACTTTGCTACTTTCTTGCACAAGAAATTAATTTTGTCCCAGTTGTGGTCACCATGGAGAATGATCACCTACGAAAACCAGTAAGCATTTGTGCAAAATTACTATGTGCAAAATGGATCCAAAAATAGGCTGGTGAAGGTACTTACCACAAATTTATTTAAGCTTGTTTAATGCACAATATAGCGTTTTGTCTTTGTGCAACAGACTTCATCAGAATCTAGAATAAACACATCAAATGCTGCTTTTAAATGATTCACAACACAAAATACCTGTAATCATGTCTTAAAGGTATAACACTCAAATAAAACTTTCCAAAGGTATTTTATATGTATATATATATATATATATATATATATATATATATATGTATATATATATTTATTAAAAATCAATGATACTAAATATAAACATACAAAATTCAGGTTAGTTTAAATAAGCAACCTATCATATGTTTATTTTAAAATACAACATAAAAATGATCTGATGTTGTCAATCTTCATTTTATCCTTGACAGATGGATTTGGTTCTGATTCCGGAACCGACTCAACTGTTACTACAGCTCACGCCAGCCAAAAACTCTCAAGCTTCACCCCTACCCAGAATCCTTTGCTCTCAATTACCTCAGATCTCGTTTTGCCACTTTTTTGAAATGGCAGCTAATACTCTCGAGTGCTAGTGGGTTTAGGTAAACTTTTTGTCCTTTTTCGTACAGTTTCTGTCTCGTTTCCATTTTCATTTTTCTTGTTACACTTGGTGTAATTCTCCAAGTATCATCATTGATACTTTTCCCCTTTACACTTTTGTGTATTCCCCACTATCACTGTTGATAGCTTCCCCCCCTCTCACTCGTGTTCTTTTTCTGTCGTCCCTGCACACGCTTGTGAATTTCTACAACTATCATCGTTGATAGTCCCCTTTCCCCTTTTATCTTAAAATATAAAACTATAAGTAAAAACATTGTCTCTTCTGATCTCGCTTTCCCCTTGTTTGTGGTGAGACTTCCTTGACAAATTTTATTTAGCTGTTTTCCCTACTTGACATGGCTGAGAAGGGTAAGGGCCCCTCTGGCTTCAAAAAATGCCAGAATTGTGGCCATAAAATTCCCTTGTCAGACTTTCACTTATTATGTGTGTATTGTCTTGGTCCTCATCATTTACAGGAAGTTTGCAGTATTTGTCACACCTTTAGCCACCTGGTTCTAGTAGAAAGGCATAATAAGTTTATTTTAAAAGGACTTCTCCCGTCAGCTTTTGGGGAAGCCTTATCTGCTGGACATAAAGCTACAACAGATATTTCATCTCTTTCTTCCTCTTCCTGTACAGAAAAATCAAAGAAAAGAAGTCTCTCGGTTCCAAACTCCCCATTGGTTCTGAAAGCAGAAAAACTGAAGACCTCAGCTCCTAAATTTCCCATGGAACCAAAGGCCTCTCCTGTTGACACTCTGGTGCTGAAGTGTATTCCGGCATTGATTGCAATTTTGAGTCAATCAACATCGAAGGCCTCGACAAAACAATTGACTACTGCTTCACCTGATAAGACCACTTTGCCTAGAACTACCTACTCTCCATCTATTGATCCCTTTGCTGGAGAGTTTCATAGTTTCATAGTTTCATAGTATAGTACTAGGCTATCTGCCCTGGGGCATTTGTAAGCCTAGTCATAGTGATGTGGCTTATGCCACCCCATGAAATGGTACAAAAAATGTACAGAATAAATTTAGAATACTGTGCCTCTGTCTAGTAGTGACACAATGAAGGTCCCCTTATATAATAGAATTAGTTTACTGTGCCCCTGTCTAGCAGTGACACAGATGTGACCCCTGGGGTAAATTTCTGATCTCCCATCCACTCATCAAGATTTCTCTTGAAGAGAGTCAGTGAGGGGCTCTGCCTAATACAAACTGGGATCTTGTTCCAAAGCATGGGAAGCCTCTGGGTTATGAATCTATCCCTCCAGCATGTCCTATTCATACTTGTGCCGAGGTTTAAGTCTTTAGCTCTCGTGGTCCTGATGGACTCGGATTTTTTGAGGTGGAGCATGTCCATCAGATCCTGATTGGACATGGCCTTGTACGTCAGGCAGAGATCACCTCTGAGCAGGCGGTATGCTACTGAATAGAGCTGAAGTTTCTTTAGTCTGGCAGAATAAGACATATGTTGGAGACCCTTGATCCTCTTGGTGAGGTACTTTTGTGGTCTCTCCAGCTGTTGTAAATGCCGGGTGAGGTACATACCAAATGGGGCATTGTACTCAATCATGGGTCTGATGAGGGAGGAATATAGGGGTACAATGACATCCTTGGATCTGGATGTGAATCCCTTCATGATGAGGTGTGCAAAGGTGGAATGTTTTTCTAACCACTTTGGCAACGTGGGTATCAAATGAGAGGTCGCTGTCGACTTGGGTCCCTAGGTCTCTGATTACTTTTTCCGTACTCAGTGGGTTGCTGTCTATGTGATAATTTGTGGGTACTTTGTTTTTCCCAAAGGGGATGACTATACATTTTTTGGCATTTAGTTTAAGGCCGTGACTCCGGCACCAGTTGTCCGTTTCTGTGAGGCCTTTTTGTAGGATGTGTGTGTCTGCTGGTGTATCGACTATGGCACCTAGTTTGCAGTCATCTGCGAACTTTGTCAGCCACAGCCCTCCCGTGTTTGCTTTAACATCTGAGAAATAAATGCCGAATAAGAGGGGTCCCAGGACAGATCCCTGTGGGACACCACTTCTGACTGGCTTTGAGTCTGACATTGCTCCAGCGATTTTAACTTTATGGGTTCTGTCCTTTAGCCAGTTTGCAACCCATCTAGTGACATAAGGGTTTACTTTTAAGCTGTTGAGCTTATCTATGATGCCTGAGTGGGGTATTGTGTCGAAGGCCTTAGCCAAGTCCAGGTATGCTGTATGGACTGCTTTGCCCTCGTCAATAGCTCTAGTGACTGTTTCGAAAAAGTCAACCAGGTTTAAAAGGCAGGATCTGCCCTTTAAAAAGCCGAACTGGGTGGGGTCAAGTGTCTGTAGGTCCCCTATGTCTCTGTTTATGAGTTCCATAATGATTCTTTCCATAGCTTTGCAGACCAGGCTGGTTAAGCTTATGGGGCGGTAGTTTCCAGGGTCTGTAGAGGCACCCCCCTTGTGCAGTGGGACCACTGTTGCTGTACGCCAGTGTTCAGGTACATATCCCGAAGTAAGGCTATGGTTAAATAGCATTTTTATGTGTGGGTTTAGCTCCTCTTGGAGTTCACGTAACACGCAACCCGGGATACCGTCAAGTCCCATTGATGCTGTGTTTTTTGCTTTGTTTAGGGTGGTTCTCACTTGGACATGTGAGATGACAGGGAGATTACATTCAGCTGGGATAAGTATTTCTTCTTTTGGGGGTGAAGGAGGGGAGAAATTTGCACTGAACCTGTCAGCCAGAATGTTGGCAATATCTGTGGGTTCAGTGTATTTTTTATTGTTGTGAACCAACTCTGAGCATATCTGAGGGTTTCCGCCCAGGTTTCTAACATAGCTGAAGAAGGCTTTGTGGTTATCTTTAGTGTCCTTAGCGATTTTTCTCTCAAAGTTGGCCTTGGATGTTTTTATGAGAGAACGTAGTTTTCTGCTAATGTTGATCAGAGATGTCTTCCCTTCATGGGATTTTGCTCTGACGTGCAGTAGCTTCCTTCTTTTGTTATACAATTTGTTTATGGCTGAGGTCCACCAGTCAGGACGCTTACCTTTGGTGGAGAGGGACTTGGATTTGTTTGGGATTGCATGATCCATGCATTCTTGGAGATGTCCATAGAAAGCATTTGTGAAGGATTCGGCATTGTGGGATGTGGTATCCACTGGCACAGTGGGCTTAAAGGATACCATCGCAGTCTTAAGAAGAGTGAAGTCTGCTTTTGAGAAGTTTTTCACTGTGGTCTTTTGTGCTGGGGGTGGAGGTGGGATATGTATATCCAGGGTGATTAGTTTGTGGTCAGATCTCACTAGTGAGGGGTATACTTCCGGTGTGGAGCACTTTGTCCCCATGTTTGTGATGATCAGGTCTAATATATTATCTCCCCTAGTGGGAGAGGTGACTAATTGTTCCAGTGCATTTGAATTTATGAATTCCAGGAACCCTTGGGCTAGGGTATTAGGGCTAGAATAATGTACCCAATCTATGTTTGGGTAGTTGAAGTCTCCCAATATGATGGTATTTTGTGATACATTCATATCCTCCAATGTCTTCAGGAAGGCTGAGTGGAGTACTTGAGATTGGGAGGGTAGTCTGTAACATGCTACCAGTTGTATAGCAGTTTTGCCTATGGTTAGTTGCACCTGTATGGTCTCTGATGCTTCATGTGTTGCTACTAACCTGGAGGTGTGGGTGTCCTTGATGAATATGGACACTCCCCCTCCCTTTGTGGTTCGGCCCGGGTTTTGGGGCCGAAAAGCATGATATGAGGTATAGCCTGGTAGCGCTGGGGTGCTCTCAGGAGCCTTGAACCAGGTTTCAGTTACTGCACAGACGTCGATGTTCTCCATGCTGAGGAGTGCATCAAGTGCCTGCATCTTGATATTTAGACTTCTGGCGTTGAGCAGCATTACCCTTAGTTTTTTTCCATTATTGTTTTCTAAGGAGGTGGGTTTGTCCTTTGAGCCTTGCCTAAAAAAGGCACTATGGGGGTGGCAAGAGCCTTAGCCAATATCCGGAAGCCCAGTGGTGACAGGTGTAAGCCATCCCTTGCGAAGCAGCGTGGCTTGTCCAACATGTCATCCCAGGCAGACAGACATTGGATCCCCTTAGAATGACACCAGTACTTGAGCCAATTGTTAAAGCTGATCATCTTGTCTTTGTATTGTGGTATTATTCTTGGTGAGGGCAAGATGCTTCTCAGGGTCAGGGTCATACCAGCCTGGGCTACATAATCGGAGAGCTCCTCTATGTCTCTTTTCATGTAGTCCAGGGAGGTATGTCTCAGGTCATTCACACCAGCATGGACAATGACGGAGTCATATTTGTACTTGCTTTGGAGTGACTTGAGTGCGTGTGTTATGTGGCGGATCCTAGCTCCCGATAGACAGCTCACAGTCACCTTCTCCTTGTTCAGCCTGGTCAGCGGGACATCAGTGTGTCTGACTATAGAGTCACCTATTACTAGTGTATCAGGCAAGGTGTTTGGCCTTAAGGGCTGTGATTGGTTGACACACTGATTTATTGAAGTATGTGTTGCATGTGTTTTGTTTTGAGATGGTGGATTTTTGGGTGTCTGCTTTTGGAGCCTCTGTTGTTTTGGTAAGTTTTTTATTAGAGCCTCCGAGTATGTCTTTGTGTTTTTATGTGTTTGGTTTGCAGTTGTGGTAGGTCTATGTGGGACTGGGATTGTTGTATGTGTGGTTGTCATCTCCTCCTGTCTGGTCATGCCAGCCCTGAGTTGAGAGAGTTCAGCCTCCAGTTTGGCTATATAGTTGCATCTCTCACATGTATTTGTGTTTGTTGGGAGGAGGAGAGGGTTGTCTGTGTACATGAGACAATTGTAGCATTGTCTCAAGATCCCCAGATTGACCAGCTGAACTGGAGACGACGCCAGTGATCTACCACTCGACATGCTAGAACAGTATAAGGGAGTGCTGTACCTTTAAGAGAAGTGGATATTCACAGGGGTGGTAAGTAGATGTAGTGCTTTACTTAGTACGAGAGTGCTTACTTAGTAGAGAAGTATTGACAACAAGTGCTAGGCTTATAATATAGTAAGTAGTCTGGTTATACTAAGAGTAGAGCTTCCTTAAGGGAAATTTTGAAGAGCAGAGCAGACTTGGCGGAGCCAGAAAAAGTCTTAACCTTGTTTAACCGCGCAAAGCCGTGCAAATGCGGATTTTAAACAGTGAACTACAAAAGAGCTAGAAATGGTCCAAAACAACCAATTACTACAGCTTCTTGTGCTGAGGTCACTTCCTACAGGGACAGGTAGGCTGCTCAAGGCTCCCCACTCCCACTGGTGAGCAAAGAAACTTCCTTCTATCCAAGTAAGGTAATGGACAACACAGGAACTACACCACAGCCCAGAATACAGCAATGCCTGTAAACTGGTCTAAACTAGTCGAGGAGAGGCGGGAAAACAAGGATTATTTTTTTGTTTTTTGTTTTTTTGGTAGAAACACACAGAAAATGCAGAGACAGTGATAAATTAGTTACACAGGCTAGCACACTTTAGTGGGCAGCCTCCACAGTTAAATTAAGCAAACAAACAAACAAACTTTCGATCAAATTTGACTAAAATGTAACTTTAAGTGCAGATTTTAAAATAATGCAGCAAACAGTTAAAAAACAGTTCAAGCTAGTTCAGGGTAAGCTACAGAAGCTATTCCAAGTGAAAAAAAGCAAAGATACTTAAATCCAGAAAGTAGCCGCTTTTCTGAGTTCCCTGCTGCTAGGACCAATCTGCAGAACCACGAGGAGCTTGTCTGAGCAGTATAGCCAGAAAAAACGCCCAGGGGCAGATTTTAAACAGTGAACTACAAAAGAGCTAGAAATGGTCCAAAACAACCAATTACTACAGCTTCTTGTGCTGAGGTCACTTCCTACAGGGACAGGTAGGCTGCTCAAGGCTCCCCACTCCCACTGGTGAGCAAAGAAACTTCCTTCTATCCAAGTAAGGTAATGGACAACACAGGAACTACACCACAGCCCAGAATACAGCAATGCCTGTAAACTGGTCTAAACTAGACGAGGAGAGGTGGGAAAACAAGGATTATTTTTTTGTTTTTTTGGTAGAAACACACAGAAAATGCAGAGACAGTGATAAATTAGTTACACAGGCTAGCACACTTTAGTGGGCAGCCTCCACAGTTAAATTAAGCAAACAAACAAACAAACTTTCGATCAAATTCGACTAAAATGTAACTTTAAGTGCAGATTTTAAAATAATGCAGCAAACAATTAAAAAACAGTTCAAGCTAGTTCAGGGTAAGCTACAGAAGCTATTCCAAGTGAAAAAAAAGCAAAGATACTTAAATCCAGAAAGTAGTCACTTTTCTGAGTTCCCTGCTGCTAGGACCACTCTGCAGAACCACGAGGAGCTTGTCTGAGCAGTATAGAAGTACTTTTGCAGAGGCCTAAGTCCTCTTCCGCATCCTCCGTCTGTTCCACCAAAAGTCTTTCAATACTCGAAGTGGAAAGGCTAGTGAATAAAACCTTACGGGCTAAAGAGCTTTCAGGCCCCTTTTTGGTACCAACCCCTTTAGGTATTGGCACAGAGATTTCCTTTACACTATTAACTACTCCTCCTCTAACCTCCTCGGAGGACTTAAGAGTCCTCTGTTCTGGATCTCCCCTCACTGACTGCACTGGCTCTGAAGTTGTTTGCTTCTTCTGAGCTGGTAGTTACCCTGAGCTCTTTGGCTCTTTTTGAATTGGAGACCTTCCTGAGCTGTGGCTACCCTGCCGGCTCTGGGGGACAGGTCTCAACTCCAGGTTTTTTTGAGCTTTGGCTCGAGTTAGTTCAGCTCTGGCTTTGGTCTCGAAGGTCGGTTCTTCGGAGAGGAAGGCGACCCCGGTCCCGAGGCAGTCTTTCTTGGTTCTGGGCTCCCTTCCCTCATCAGGAGGGCCGACCTTCGAGGCTATGCAGAGGGCCCTTTCTCTTGCAGAGACTCAACTGGTGCCTTACCTCTCAGAACAGGTATCTCCCTCTAGTTCAGTTATTCCTCTTGATTCTCCACTGGGACAGTGGGTGCTGAAGGCTCGGGTACCACAGGTACTGTCATCTTCTGATACCTTCCCAGATTATCCCCCTGAGGATGTCCCTCAGAAAAAGAAGTGCAAGAGGAAGCACTTGGATTCCCCCAGGAATCAGTCACAGAAAACATAGATTTCAATGAGGGGGAAGGGTCCCCACAATCACCCCCTGAAGATATCTCATTTGGAGACATCTTGGAAATTTTAAAACATAGGAGTTGCTGGAAGTCCCAAAATCCTTCCTCTGAGGAACATGTATAACTGCAAGTTTTAGGCACTTCCCTGTCTACTAATTGGGTGACTCTGCCCGCTGATGAACTCATTCAGTTGATTCTGAGAGGCAAGGTACCGACAAATTACCACATAGGCGGTAATCCATTAAGTACGGAAGAGGTAATCAGGGACCTAGGGACCCAGGTTGACAGTAACCTCTCATTTGACACTCACATTGCCAAAGTGGTTAGGAAGACCTTCTATATTGCCCACCTTATCATGAAGGGTTTCACATCTAGATCAAGAGAGGTCATTGTGCCCCTGTACTCTTCTCTTATCAGGCCAATGATTGAGTACAATGCCCCATTTGGGATGTATCTCACCCGACACCTGCAGCAGTTGGAAAGTCCCCAAAAGTTCCTCACCAAGAGGATAAAGGGTCTTAAACATATGTCATATGCTGCCCGACTGAAAAAACTCCAGCTCTATTCAGTCGCATACCGCCTACTCAGAGGTGATCTGTGCCTGACGTACAAGGCCATGTCCAATCCTGAATTAATGGACATGCTCCACCTCAGAAAATCCAAATCCATCAGAGCCACGAGAACAAGTGACTTAAACCTCAACACAGAAATAAATAGGACATGCTGGAGGGACAGATTCATAACCCAGAGGCTCCCTACACTCTGGAACAGAATCCCAGTCCATGTTAGGCAGAGCCCCTCACTGACTCTATTCAAGAGAAATCTTGACGAGTGGATGGGAGATCATAGGTTTACCCCGGGGGTCATCTCTGTGTCACTACTAGACAGAGGCATAGTAAACTAAACCCTAAAAGGGCGTAGTATTCTCATCCTAAGGGGTGGTGTAAGCCACATACACTCTGGCTAGGCTTATAAATGCCTTAGGGCAGATAGCCTAGTACAAACCTATGAACCTATGAACCTATTTCTCAGCAGGCGTGAAATGCTCCAGACACCAACGGGCCCATTCCCAAAAGACCAGATAAGATACTTTCCAGTCATGAGGATAAACAGTTTTGGGCTAAGGGGTTGGCTGTAGATGCTATGGTTGTAGCAGCAGCCACTAAAAAGGAACTTGCTGAGGAGAGTTCCTCTGTCCATTCACCCAATAGGGAGTCTTGGGCCATGGAAAGATTTGGGAAGCGGGTCTACACTTCATCGACCTTCGCTATAAGGTCCTTGACTTTTTTGGCACATTTCACCAAACTCCAACGGGATCTGATAAAAGAGTTGTCAGACACACTGGCAGGAGCTGTAGGTTGAGGGAGTCCAAGAGAAAGTGGCTTCCCAGTTAGCTACTCTGGAGTCTGTGTCCAATTCGTCCATGAGGCTGATCATCCATACAGCTGAACGGATGACTAGAGCAGTGAGTACAGGCGTAGCCATAAGGAGACATGCCTGGATGTGTCTATGTGACTTTGCGGAATCAGTCAAGTTTTCTTTTGGCATTGCTCCTTTTGATGGAACATCCTTTTTTGGCCCTAAAGTTAGAAAGTCTTTATCCAGGTGTGAGAAGGATGGTAAAACCCTTTCTGCTGTAGGCATACATTTCTCTAACCCCCCCCCCCCAAAAGTCCTTCTCTAGGAACTAGAGGAATGGTAGAAAAATATGATTCAAGAAATCCCAAGGGCCTTTCCAAGACACATGTGGAGGGAGTCCCCCCAGAAGCAGAGGGGGAAACCAAAATAGAACACACCATCCTTATGGCAGAGGTGGTCCACAAAACCAGGGCTTCAAGGATTCTTTCCCAGGCAACCTCTTTCAGTGTTCCTGAAGGGAAGCCCGACTGTCTTCCTCTGGAGGCAGTCGGGGGGACGTTTATCCTTGCACCTAAACACCTGGCTAAACTTAACAAAAGATTCCTGGGTGCAGCAGATTGTAGAGGTTATATCATTCCCTTTTCTCAACCACCCCCCTGTTTACAAGAAAATACTCAATGTCCCACTCAATCAGAAGGATTCAGCAGTGCACAAAATCCAGAAACTGCTGGAAAAACGAGTCATCCAACAAGTCTTGCCAGACCAAGAAGGATCCAGAACCTATTCAAGATTCTTTTTAGTGCCAAAAAAGACAGGGGACTGGAGACTAATTTTGGATCTCAGTGTGCTGAACAAGTCTGTTAAGCAAAGTTCCGGATGATCATGGTACAGTATATTCTTCCTTTTCTCAAGAAAGATAACTAGATGTGCTCAACAGACCTTCAGGATGCATATTACCATATAAAAATGGACAAACTTTCCATAAGGTTCGTTTGCTTCTGGCTGGGAGCCAGTCATTACCAATTCAGAGTACTGCCCTTTGGACTCACCACAGCCCCCAGGGTGTTCACCAAATGCATGGCAGTAGTAGCATCTCACTGAGACTGCAAGGATTCCAAGTGTTTCCATGCCTGGACGACTGGCTCATAACAGTTTTGACCAAGCATCAATTAACAGTAGCCAGAGACTACACTCTCGACACATGCCCATCTGGGGATTACAGTCAATCTAGAAAAGTCACATTTAACCCTGACACAAATTTAGAATTTATAGGGGTAGTAATGAATACTCGAACAACAACAGCATCTCTTCCTCCAGAATAACATCAGAGAATTGTAGTTCAGGTTCAGAAGTTAATTCACAGAAAGAAGTTTGGAGCACAATTAGCCTTGCAGGCTCTAGTATCCACGGCAGCTTCTATAACCCTAGTGCTGCTAGCCAGGTTACATATGAGAATTCTGCAATGGCTACTAGCTTCTCAGTGGTCTATCCTTCACCACTCACTGTTAGACCTAATCTTAATCACCAACTGTTGCAAAATGGACCTTCTTTGGTGGATACATTCCGAGCAAATTCTTCACGGTCTTCCATTTGTTTTTCCGGAGCCCACAGCCATAGTGACTAAAGATGCCTCCCAGATGAGGGGGGCATAATCTGGGCAAGACGGTCCAAGGCACTTGGTCTTCATTAGAGGCCATCTTGCACATGAATGTCTTGGAGATAAGAGCAGTGCTTCTTGCCTTGCAGGCCTTTCAGACAGTTCTTCCTCAAGGGATTATTGCAATTCACGCGGACAATGTGTCAGTGGTTTGGTACATCAACAATCAGGGAGGAACCAAGTCTTACCTCCTTTGTTGAGAAGCCCTCAGTGTGTCAGTGGGCAATCTTGTCCAACTGCTTTCTAATAGCAACGCACATTCTGGGGAGTTGCAATGTGATTGCAGACAAGCTGAGCAGATGCATCCTTCAGCCTCATGACTGGTCTCTCAATCTAGAAGTGGCGAAAATGATATTCCATCATTGGGGTCAACCTTGCTGTGACCTATTTGCCTCTCCCCTAAACAACAAATGCAGCAATTACTTTGCCCTGATTTCCCCTCCAAGAAAGTCACCCAGAGACACTCTCCACCATGTCTGGCCCCTCAGTCTACTGTATGTCTTTTCCCCGATATCTCTAATTCCCAAATTTTTGCAGAAAGCAGTCAGGTTGAAGAGCACAGTAATCCTCATTGCTCCCTTTGGTCTCACTGGATTTAGTTTCCATTTCTTTGGCCTTACTTGATTCATCAACCTTGGATTCTGGACCCAGTGCCAGATCTCCTGTCTCATCCAGATGGCCTTGTTCACCCAAACATTTCAAACCTCAAACTGACTGCATGGTTCCTCCAATTCCATTAATTGCTAGGTGTCCTAACATGTCCTCTTGAATAAGTTACATCCTTTTTTTTATTGGCTCATAAAAAATTTTACTAGAAAACTACATTTAAGTAAGTAGAAGAGATTTAGAATTTGGGCCCATGAAAAGCAAACAGATCCTTTCTCTGCTTCAGTCGACCATGTTTTAGATTTCTTAGCATCTCTCTTCAATGCCGGGGATTCTCCATCCACCAAACTACAATTGTCTGCAATTTCTAACTTTCACAATGGTTTAGAAGAACGTTATTTAGCCTCCCACAGGCTTTGTAAATCATTCTTAAGAGGCACACTTTTCTTCATTCCCCCATATAAAGATCCAACTCCTCCTTGGGAAATGAACTTAGTGCTACAGGTGGTAGGTAATACATTCCCCCTTTGAACCCTCTGTAGAATGTGATCTGAAGTTTTTATCTTGGAAGACGCACTTTTTAGCAGCCATTACTTCAACCAGAATTTCAGAAATCCAGGCTTTATCATCTGAACCTCCTTATCTAGTTTCTAATAAGGACAGAGTATCTTTACAAACGAACCCCTCCTTCCTGCCCAAGGTAGTATCTGAGGCTAACATTAACCAGTCTATTAAATTACCAGTCTTCCTCCCTAATCATTCTAACAAAGGAGAATATGCTCTACATTTACTAGATGTCCACAGACAATTACATTTATATCTTCACAGAACAAAAATATAAGACAATCAAGTCAATTATTTATTTTTCTACTGCAAAGTTGGGCAAGGCAGTCAGCAAAATCACTCTAAGTGGCTGAAAGACTGTATTTTATTCATTTATAATAAAAATAAATTAACTTTGCCTAAACCTGTCAAAGCACATTCTACAAGGTCTGTAGCCACTTCAGTGTTCTTCCAGTCTAGGGCTTTAATGGATGACATGTGCAACAGCTACTTGGGCTTCTCCCCATACTTTTATTACCGACTCCAAACTGGACTTGGTCTCTAGGGGAAGATCATCCTTTGGCTCGATGGTGCTCAGGAATATCCTTCCATGATTCCACCCAAGATGTAAGGTAGCTGGGGACTCTGTCCTACAGTCAAGGATAAAATGAATATTGACAACATCAGATAAAGAAGTTATGTACTCACCATAACGTTCCATCTGTGTTGTCTATCTTCATTTAACCTTGACTTCCCTCCTCCATCCCCGACCTCAAAGATTTTTTGGTGGAACGGATCACATGCGCTTGAACTGTTATGTTATTCAAAGATGGTGGATAAGGATTCAGTCTGGCTTACTTCCTGTATATGTGTGTATGTTTGTGTGTATACATTTATATATATATATATATATATATATATATATATATATATAAATATATATATATATATATATATAAATATATATATATATATATATATATATATATATATATATATGCTTCATACATTTACATATTTGTGCAAACTCGATCTGAAGTAGTTGAGAGAGACTGAGTCTGGGTAGAGGTGAAGCTTGAGAGTTTTTGGCTGGCTCCGGATTCGGAATCAAATCCATCTGTCAAGGATAAATGAAGATAGACAACACAGACGGAATGTTATGGTGAGTACATAACTTCTTTTTTTTTATTCCTAAAAAAGCACACAAAAATAAGACAAAATGCTAACTAGGTTGTCATTATTCCCCGGGTAGTGTGTGTGGCATCTAACATTACTTTCCACCACAACTCTCTTACCTCTAGATGATCTTTCCATGCCCCCCATACCTCTCAACTGTACAGATTTTTGCAAAATGTCCAGATTTTGACCTTATATTTTTGGTCTGTTTCTCATAATATTCTTTTCTGGTAAATCATTTGCAAATCATTGAGGGTTAAAGTCAGAAAATAATGACAGACATGTGATTTTCAATCTTCATACCCTTCAGAAAATTCATGCTAATTCAAAACCTGTAATTCTATCAATAGTTAAAAAGTGCCCCTATTTTTGGGCCTTTGTCTGCCATTATTGATGGCTTTGTCCATATTTCTTGCTCTTAGAAGTTGAGAGGTATGAGCCCCCCCCCCCCCCGAGTTAGGTGTCACATTCTCTAATATACAAAATAAAAACCCTTTGTACTTAGAACAATTAATGGTGTGTCTGTATAAAGTGCTGTTAATGTTTTTCACTCCTAATTCATATCCATGTTCATAAACAACAACCAGGAGGAGATGTTAAAACTGTTGAATGATGAAGTTTATGAAAGGGCCTCCATTAATGAAGTAAACACCTCCTATAGAAACATAGACTATTTTCTTAAAGATGAATTACTGCAGCACAGGATGGACCTTAGCACATATACGTTTTTAAGGAATTTGCATTAAAAAATAATTGTTTATTTTGGAATTCCAAAATTACATAAAAATCTAGCTGCACTGTCTTTTAGGCCAATTGTGTCAGCAGCAGGTGCTAAAGTTCATCACTTTGCTTTATATGTAGATAAAACATTAAAACCATTTCAAAATAGCTTAAGTCAAATTACTACAAACTCTTGAGATTTTTAGGGAAGAATTAAACCTGAGTACTGGGATAAGGACCTTATATTTTAACTACTGATGTTGTAGACCTATTTTCCAGTATAATCCCCAAAAAGGGCTTAGACATGTTTAATGAGACACTTTTAAATTTGGAATGTTTGGACCCTGAAAAATCAAGCTTAGTATGGAATGCATGGAAATTGTCGTTGTTAATAATTATGTATGGCTTGAAGGTAACATCTTCAGAGAGAAAAAAGGGGTGGCTATGGGGGCAGCTTACGCCCCAATTTTTGCAAACCTTGTTATGCTGATATGGGAAAAGGAGTTTATGTTACACTCCCCATTCCAGGAGCATATTAAATTATATTTGATGTTCTTGGATGATATTTTTATTTTATGGGGTGGAGGTACCCCACAAATTGAAAATTTTATGGAATACATCAACAACTCTTCCCATTTCTTAAGATATACACACCAAATAGGAAAAGATACCATTACTTGTTTGGATGTCACCCTTAGTAAGAACAATCATGCTTTTGCCTCTAATATATACTGCAAACCTACCTTTTCTAACTACCACCTCCATTTTGGCAGTGCTCACCTTCTCTTCCAAAAGTAGAGTTTGGTAAAAGTCCAATTCATTAGGTTGGCTAGGATGATATCTAGTAAAGATGTATTTGATGCAGAAAGGAATAAAACTTGAGAAAGCATTTTAGAAAGGGACTGCCCCTATTCACTGACAAAGAATATTAATGATTATGTTTATAAAAAATGGGGAAATAAATATGAACCTTTACTGGGAAAAGGTTTAACCAATGTGAGGCCCAACAATACATATACATCTTCAAGATATATTGGTGGAGATGGAAAGAATATTGTAGGTGAACACATGGATAACAGAATTTACAAGGGCCTTTTTTTTAGAATATAGTGCAGGGTCCACTATTATTAAAAATACTGTTGAAAAATACTAGGGGTTCTTGACATCTGATGACAAAGTGAAAGTTGTGGGGAATAGACCTCTTTTCACCTATAAAAGGGCCCCAAATTTAAAGAATATTTTGGAAAGCAACACAGATGGCAAGGGATACAACAAGGGTACAAAAATGTGGCAGCTGTGTGCAATGTAAACATATTTTAGAACAGCAACTTGTTTACTTGAAAGATGCAGCTAAGACTACTATATACCCTAGACATGGAAACTGCACTAGTAAAGGAGTGGTCTGTTTAGCTACCTGTAGTACATGCCCAGCTTTTTATGTCGGGAAGACCAAGAGGTGTCTTAAAAATTGAACTTATGAACATGGGTATGAAATGAGAATGAAAGACATTAACACTTTATATAGACACTCTATTAATTGTTCTAACTACAGAGAGTTTTATTTTGTATATTAGAGAATGCGACACCTAATCAAGGGGGGGCATGGGAAGGTAAGGGAGTTGTGGTGACAAGTAAAGTTGGATGCTGCAAACTACCCAGGGATTAATGACAACTTGTCCCTAGTTCCACTGCTAAAAACAAGGGCTAATAAATATTAGCATTTTATCTTCTTTTTTTTGTGTGCTTTTTAGGAATAAAACATTTTTTATGTTGCACTTTAAAAAAAAACATATGATAGGTTGGTTATTTAAACTAAGCTGAATTTTATATGTTTATATTAAGCATTGTTGATTTTTAATATATATAATACATTTGGAAAGTTTTATTTGAGTGTTTAAGACCTGATTACAGATATTTATGTTAGGTGGAAAATCATTTAAAAGCAGCATTTGATGTGTGTATTCTAGATTTTGATGAAGTCGGTTGCACACAGAAGAAAAGCTACATTATGCATTACACAAGTTTAAATAAATTAGTGGTATCACCTTTACCAGCAGTGCCTACTTTTGGATCCATTTTGCAACTAGTGTTTTCATTGGTACTTGTTTTGAATTCTAGCTGTTTTTCTCCAAGTTGTTCTACAGGAAAATTACTATGTCCCAGAAACCCAGGCTAGGCAATACGTGTTCCAAGTATGCAATTAATATCTGCTGCCTTAACAAGTAAGGATTTCAGCTCCTTTATCCAGCTGGGCTAAAGGTATGGCTCCCAGCTGGCACACATACAGTTCATACTTCAGGGGAGGCAGGTAGCAAATGTGGGCAATCCTTGGCGGTTGAGCCACAAACACTGTATGACTTCCCAAGTATGTAACAAAATCCAGAAGGTTTAAGTTTTGTTTTTGTTTAGAATTGTTTGCATAAATATTTTTATATGACATGCAGATTTCAGAGGATTTCTCCTTAAGTAGGAAGTGAAATGGGAAAGAGAAAGCTAAAGGTGAAAGTGTTTGGGGAATGTAATAACCTGGCAAATGTAAAAATTCCCTTAAGAACATTTTGTCATAAATGTCGGGGAGCAAATCATCGCAGTTACGGAAATGATTAATTTGGGGTGGGATACAGGATCTGAATCGCTTAGACACAGTAAAGCCTTACTAAGTTTAATGCTACTGGCTGCTCAAAAATCAATTACTAGAAACTGGCAATCAAAATCTAAACCAAATGAATATCGTAAAGGAGATGCAAGAACTGGAGGCAGGCTCATAAAGTACTGAGCCAATGACATAACTCACGCAGAAGGCTGAAGAGAAGGCAGACACGGAGTATTTTATATAATGCCACAGTTAATTATAGTTGTCTAAAAGGAAACATGGGTATATACTGCTTGAAAACAAAAGAATATTACTATGGTTTGATTTCTTTTATGGTAATGTAGGAGTACCAGTGTCAGTTACTGTTTTAGTTGTGATTTAATAATATTTACAAAAAAAAAAAAGAATTCTAGACAAAGGCAAAAATAGTGTGTGTGTGTGTGTGGGGGGGGGATCCCCAAATCAGAAGTAATTTTTAAATACAAGTTAACAGAACAGGTTTTGTATCAACTTACATCTTCTGAACATTTAAGTATAAAAACCTAATGTGCGGCATTACTGACCGACTGACTGCAATCCTCACTGATTTGCCTGAAAACCAAATATTTTACATGAACAGGGCAAAAATATGAGACATAGGGACAGTCTTCAAAATCAGGGAAAGCTCTTAGGAATGGAAAACTAGACAGAAGGAACTTGATACTCTTGGCAGAAATCTGCTATGCACATTAACTATGTGAATTGTGATGGAATGTGGAGTAAAAATTAAACATCTAGTGAATGGTATCTCAGTCTTCTTTCCAGTCATAAATATAGTCCTCAGTAGACCTGACTTCAGCAGCCCCCTCCGCACACATCATTCTTTTTGGCTACTCCAGTGCCCCTATCCATTACCAGGTCTATCAGCTTATCCTACTGCCCCTGGACTATCTCTGTTCTGAGTCTGGTAAGGAACCAAAGGGCATCCGGGGGGGGGGGGGGGGTCATGCATTTGACTGCTTGCACCAAAGGATTTTTTTAATTTATGACCCACTTCTTGGTATTCCCACCTCCCCTGTGTTTACCTGTTAAATTCAAGGGCTACTTACTCCAAAAGGGGAACACCTAGACAAATGTCCAGCCTTCTTTGCCAGCAACTTTGATGCCTGAGACACTAATTGAACCCTCTGTACCATGGCACTGACTGACTTCAGTGTATCTGATCTTAAAATGGCAGTCTGTGAATCCAAACCTCTTTTACAACATCAACAGAATGGTTTGGTGAGACAGGTATATCTTAAAGAGGATGCCGCTGCCTGGAACAGACTCCCCATCCACTTAACACAAAGTTTATCCCTGCCCATATTCAACTGCAACTTGGATATATGGCTAGGAAACAGAACTGCCCCCTGTACTACTAATGCACAGAGACAGCTCCAAAATGCTTCATCCCAAGCATGCGTCCTCTCAAATGATCTACGGTATGATCAATGTTATTCTCATTAGGGGTAATATATAATTATCGACCATGGGAAGGGTAAGGCCTATCTATAACCAAATGGGATAGGTTAATTCAAGTATAAAAAGGGAAATTGAATAGGCTTACAAGGGGCTGCAAGGGCACCCAGTCTAGTACTTAACTATGAACATATGAACCTATAAAAATGGAGTGGTTATACAAGCTACTTCCAGATGGGAAAAAATATGGTACATTTCTTAACATCAGCTTTGCCACCAGCAGTGAAAAGAAAGCATCACCATGTAATTAGGCTTCTTCCCCAAAAAAAAAATGAAAGCAATACATACTACAATATTATTTAAAGCAACGGAACAAAGCAATTCTACTTACTGGATCTTATATGAAAGATGTGTCCATTTGTACAGGCATGCAAATACACCTGTGGATGTGATTGTTTATATATATATATATATATATATATATATATATATATATATATATATATATATATACATACACATACACAGGGTCTATATTAAATGTCCGAAGATTTCTAACTTTGAACACCATATGATCGACACCATATGGCCAAAGTTAGAAAACTTTGGACATTTAAAAAAAAAATAAAAAATGAAAGTAATGGGTTAAAACAGGGGGGCAAGCCCCCCTCTACCCCCAAACCCCCCCGTTCTTTAAATATACCAACACTGAGATTGTACTACAGTGCGGTGAAGGGAAATCTTCTCTTTACCGCATTATAGTGCGGTCTCGGAGTTGGTATATTTAAAGAGCGGGGGGTGTGGGGGTACAGGTGGGCTTTCCCCCCTGCCTGCAACCATTAGTTTTGGGTTTGTTTTTTTTAATGCATGTTCGAAGTTTTCTAACTTTGACCACGTGGTGTAGAAATCTTCGGACATATAATATAGACCCATATATACACACATACATACACACATATAGACACATATAGGTCTACTTCTAATTACCAAAATACTACTTACCTGAATCTCACTAGATCAAGACGACAACACTGAATGTTCACTTAAAAGAATGTTAACATCAACGGAATTTTAAACTGGGAATGGAGGCAGTTGGCCAACATTCAACAACAAACACACAGAAGTATGTCACACCAACCTAGGTAGGGGGCTTCAACCCCCACACCCCCCTAACTATATATACCAACTCAGAGATCGCACCATAATGGGAAAAGGGAAATTTTTCTCATGTTTGCCAACTGCCTCATTTCCCTATTTAAAATTCTGGTGATGTGAACATTCGTTTAAGTGAACATTCAGTGTTGTTGTCTTGATCTAGTGAGATTCGGGTACATGGGTGCCGGAACCATAGAGTTCGGGGGAGGGGGGAGCCCCCCACTTTTACAGCTGCAAGACCTGTCAGGAAAAATTAATGAAGTGGAGTTTTTACTTTAATGTGGATTTGCGCGTGGAAGCTAAATTAACTAAACTAGCTGTTATTGTTCTTTTATTGCTCTGTGTTACAGGAGTTATGCTGCTGCTGTTTCGCTGGTGCTGCCAGAGCCAGAGTCATGCCGATAAGGAAAGTTTTGTTCTTTTATTTGCAGGCGTTATGGTGTGTGTGTGTGTGTGTGTGTGTGTGTGTGTGTATACATACACCCATATATATATATATATATATATATATATATATATATATATATATATATATATTCATAAATATATTTATAGACATAAACAGAGACAGTGAAATATAGACATATAAATAGATGGTTATGTAGACATGCATACGTATTTGCTTTACAGTGGTCAAATAAACATTTTTCAAAGCTAACAGTAGTAATGAATCACGTTTGGATAATGACGATCCACATATTGCCTCACTTTATACATCAGCAATGGATTATTACTCTGAAATGTGCTTACCCTTCCTAATGACTGTAACATTCAACTGCTATGAAACTAGATCTTTTCTTCTCCTCCCATTTGGACTGCTAAATTGTTTGGGGAACAGTACCATACTGCACGTCTACCTATTTTCACATATTTAGACTGCACAAAGGCAATAATTAAGAAAAATGTTATCATTTAAACCTCAACATCAGAGTGCAGTGAAATGAGTTTCATCCAAGGAATTTATGATGGCTGTCTCCTAAAGGAGCTTTTTTTCTGTCTAAACAGAAGAAGTATGTGCTCTCATGGTTTCTGGGAGGCAGTTTGGCAGTTTTATATCGGACAGACGTATTTTTTTAACTTAGTCTGCTATAGTGTATAAACCATAATAGGGAATGTAATTTTTGTACATACTCCTATACCACAGAAATACTTCATTTTACAGAATGCATCACTCACTCCACCCTAAAAGAACATGCTGGGATTTCCAGAGAATTATTTAGCCTACAAAATTTGTTTTATACAATCTGTTCCTAAATATTACTTCTTATTCACAGAAACCTGTGCTTTAATCTGTCTTTAATTTAATAGCTTGAAGTATTTGATTGCTTTAACATATTTCTTTCTTGTTTCAAATGTCTTTTCTGATTGCATTCTTGTTATTTTGCATTATATTTACACACTTCACTGTTCCAGACTGTTTGTAAAGTGCTGTGCTTGTTACTATGTCAGCTTACATTTTGGTTGTTTTTTAGGAACAGTGGGCTAAAGCCCTGTCACTCTCAAGACAACCCAAGTCTGAATAGTGGCTCAGATACTTGACAATCTAGGCAGAGAAGTGTGGTGTCTGTGTCTTATGCCAGCTCATCTGGAGGGAAAGGAGATGATGATCCTGATCAGTCAGCCTGCTCTCATGCAACGTGAGTATGCACACATTGAGAGAGAGCAAAGGGCACATTCTGGGTTAGGACTATACAACTATGTCTTCATTTGTAGGGATGCCAGTAAAGATACATGCCACCACCATGGCTGCCTGTATGGATAAGCACCCTGACTACACTTGCCCTCATTGTAGCTGGTAAGGGGAAGACCTGATGATCAACAAGCACAGTGGTAAAAAAATGATACAGAAAAATATGTCGGTCTGTATTTTACATTATTCCTGAAAATACATACATTCTCCTTTAGATTATTAACTAGTAATCAAAAACAAATAGGAAGATTTGGTGTCCCAGGTTTTTTGATATGCAGCCTCCTGTTAGGCGTTCACAACTCATGAAAAACCAAGAGGTAGCTGCTCACCAGCTTCACTAATACATATGTGGTGTGTATACACAAAGTGTCACCTAGCTCTGGTCACCAGCCTCACGGTGCATATACACAAAGTGTCACCAAGCTCTAGTCATCAGGCTCACTAATAAATCTGTGATGTGTATACACAGTGTCACCAAGCTCTGGTCAGTGTGGTGACAAAATCATCAGCCACATTAATGTATCTGTGGTGTGTAAACACAGTGTCACAACCTCTGGTCACTGTGGTAACAAAATCACCAGCCTTACTAATGCATCTGTGGTATGCATACACAAAGTGTCACCAAGCTTTTGTCAGTGTGGTGACAAAATCACCAGCCTTACTAATGCATCGGTGGTGTGTATACACAAAGTGTCACCTAGCTCTGGTCACCAGCCTTACTAATGAATCTCTGATGTGTATACAGGATCACCAAGCTCTGGTCACTGTGGTAACAAAATTACTAGGCTCACTAATGCATATATGATTGGTATACACAAAATGTCACCAAGCTCTGGTCAGCAGCCTCACTAATGCATCTGTGGTGCGTCACCAAGCAATGATCAGTGCAGTGACAAAATCATCAGCCTCACTAATGCATCTCTGGTGTGTATGCACAAAGTGTCACTAAGCTCTTGTCACAAGGCTCGCTAATGAATCTGTGGTGTTTAAACACAGTGTCACCAAGCTCTAGTCAGTGTGGTGACAAAATCATGAGGAATGCAGGTACTGTGCACATTTGTGGGATACTGAGGAAAGATGGATTATGTGAAGGGTTAGGTGCCAGAATGAATGAACGAGACTGAAATACAAACATGTGAAAGATAGCTGTGCTGCACAATACAATGATGACCTTGCCCCCAGTAAGTGGCTACAACATCTAGGCATGGGCAGCTCTCCACTGATACCCCACACTGGATTTGTAAACATAAAACAGAGATGATGTTCCATTACTATAGTGGTCTGCACAGAAGTGTTGTGTAGTCCACTGTAGTACCACCACAGGGATCGATCACAACTGCTGCAAAAGCATTATTTCAGTGCCTTGATCCTAAGCCAACCTGCACAGAATGCAGCCGCAGTAGTGCTTGGCAGAAGAATTCACTAAGGAGGTTTCAGCTACCATGGCACATCTCACATAATTATTCAATATCCTACTTTCTGTGTGATGGCCAAATGTTCAAACAGCAATGCTTGGCTAAATCAAGGATCAGTCTGTGACAGAGATTCTGTTCTTGTCAAAAAGTGCAGTTGCTTCAGAGCTGAATGCCTCCAACACAGGAGTGAAGTGCATACCTCTCAATTGTACATATTTTTGCAGAATGTCCAGATTTTTGCCACATATTTTTGATCTGTTTCTCTTAAAATTGTGGTTTTCTGACTATTCACTGTCAAATCATTTTGGGTTGAAATTAAAAAATAATGACAGGCAATTGAATTTCAGACTTCATACCCCTCAGAAAATGCATGCTAATGCAAAACCTGTTATTCTATCAACTTTATAACTTTATGAGAGCAGTACTGAAAAAGTGCCCCTATTTTTGCCCCCCCCCAATTATTTATGGCTTTGTCCAGATTTCTTGCTCTAAGAGGTTGACAGGTATGGTGAGATATGGGGGGGATTGCTCATCACATTAAAGCAGACCATTTTGAAAAGGAAATCTGTCTCTCTGTTCTGTTTTTAACACCATTATTAAAATATCACTTAAGATATAGACAAATATCTATTGACATAAAAGAAAACAAACCATATTAACATGTTTTCAGTTACAAACATATACATCATATATGTTTTCTTATAACTATCATCAGTCCAGCATTACATAAACTGCTCAATTCCTGCCTTCCCTTAAACCTCACTCCTCTTCTTCCTGAACATTATTATGCATGAATTGTTCCCATATTTCCATTAACTTTTATATAACTTGTTCCTTCCCTTTTCAAAAGATCGTACTCCAGTTTTTTAATCTCTGTTACAATATTCAATGTTTCAAAAACAGTTGGTTTAGATTTTGATTTCCTTTTTCTAGTTACTGCTTTTTTTGGCAGCTACCAAAATTAAACTTAACAAGACCTTACTATGTCTAGGCAATTCAGATCATGTCTCTCATCTCAGAAGAATAATTTCCTTACTTCCAGCCATCTACTCACCCAATATTTCTGAGAGTACTCATTAAGGAATTCTTAAAGTCTGCCAACTCATTACACACCAAGAATACATGTTCCCAGTTACCCTTTTCTTCCCCACCACACTTCCAACATTTGCCATCTACCTGAGTAACAATTCTTTCAGGTCTGCTTGGGGTATAAAAATACATATGCAAACATTTCCAAGCAAAAACCCTAAACCTTCTAGACTTTGTTGTATACTTGGAGTCATACATATGTCCTCCCCCGTCTCTCTGTTCTTGATCACCTGTCCCTTTAATTAAACAGCTTTCAGGTGAATGACAAGGATGACACATCTGAATCACTTCCTTTTTTAATGGGTAGGTGGTCTGGTCACCAGATCATTTTCAGCCATGGCCTGAACCAGTTAAGACGGTTACAAAATTCAATGCCAAGTTACTATTCTGTGATACTGAAAAAGCAGAGTGTAACATATGCATGTACAAAGACAAAGAATACAAATGAAAAGTACAAATAAGGGAAATTTTTTCAACTCAGTATTACTGTACAATTTGTACTGTGGAACACACTGTTTACTGAAACAATAGGCATTGCAACTCAGAGAAGGTACAGTAAGAACTGTCACCAGCAATTGTACATATGTACGCATTCATAAGAGTCCAAGTAGATTTGTTGAAGTAAAACAAAGTCTGTGCAGGTATGAGTTAACTGCAGCTACAAAGGCTCCAAAGGTTCTTGACGAAAAGATTGTTGGCCTAAAACTTGTTAGCTTCTTATGCTACTCAGGGCTAGGGTCATACCTGCCTGGGCTACAAGATCAGAGAGCTCTTCCATGTCTCTTTTCATGTAGTCCAGGGAGGTACGTCTCAGGTCACTCACACCAACATGGACAATGACAGAGTCATATTTGTACTTGGTGTGGAGTGACCTGAGTGCGTGGGTTATGTGGCAGATCCTGGCACCCAACAGGCAGCTGACAGTAACCTTCGCCTTGTCTAGCCTGGTGAGTGGAACATCAGTGTGCCTGACTATAGAGTCACCTATGACTAGTGTGTTGGGTATGTTGTTTTGCCTTATTGGCTGTGGTTGAGTGGCACACTGAGTCTGTGGGCTATGTGTCATTTTGGTTGTGTTGAGGGATGGAGGTTGCTTGCGTTTCTGCTTTGAAGGTCTCTCTTGCTTAGACAGATTATTACTGAGAGCCTCCGTGAATGTTTTTGTGTTACTGTGTGTGGATTTTGGTAGTGTAGATTTAGTGAGACTATGTGATGAGTGTGGTGTGCTGCAAATGTTTACCTTCTCCTCATGACTGTAAAGTTCAGTCTTGGTTAGAGAGAGCTTTACCTCCAGTTTGGCTAGACAAGAGCATCTCTCACAGGTTGTAGTGTTGGGTGGTAAGAGGAGAGGGTTGTCAGTGTACATGAGGCAATTTCTACATTGCCTCAAGATGCCCAGATTCATCAGATAGACAGGAGAGAACACTGGGAGCTGACCCTTGGACATGCCTGAATAAAAAACTATTTTCCTCTAGATAAGTGAGGAAAGTGAGTACAAGAGCTGTTTTTCTCTAAGTAAGTACAAAAACTGTTTTCCTCTAGGTAATGAGGAAGATAGAGTGCTATAGTAATTAGTAGCTTATTTAGTGCTTACAAGTTCTGAACAAGTGCTGAGCATAAACAAGCAAATTTAAGTGCTAAAACTAAGAATCTGTATCTGCACCAGACGAGTTACAGGACAGAAACAAGTGCAAATGCAGGCTTTCAAATCAGAAAGTTGAGAGAGATGGAAGATATTGCCCAAACGGCCAGTAACTACAATTTCTGGGCCAGAACCACTCCTTATGTGGTAGACAGGTTACCTAGTGCTTACCACTCCCACTGATAAGATAGAAGGCTTCCCTCCAACATAGAAAGGCTTGGGGGGCTCAGAAGCTTACATACAGTCCTGGATACAGCAAATCTGTATCTGGAACACTAGTTACAGGAAAGGTAGGAAACAGGCTTAGTTTTTTTTTTTTTTTTTTTTTTTTTTTTTTTTTTTTTCTTTACAGAAAAGTAACAAAAACAGTAGTAAAAAACAATTCACATGCAGTGCAAGTTAGCACACTTGAGTATACAGCAATATCAGACCAAACACAGTTTAAAAAACGCAATTAAATTAAAAAGGACTAAAACAAAGTGCAAAAAGAGTTTATTATGTAGAATGTGGTAAAGAGATGGGACTGGGGAAGTGTCCCAGATCAAATCTACAGTGGGGCTGGCAACTGCAAAAGCCACCAAATTTAAACTACAAGAAAAAAATAGGGAGGGTGGGTGGGACAAAACAGTTTCAACAGAGATCTAAGCAACAATTAACAGTACAAACTTTTAAAACCAAGTAACATTCTGCCATCACCCAGAATGATACCGCAGCACAAGGAAAAATGATTGACTTCAACAATTGGTTAAGCTTTTGGTGTCATTCTAAGGGGATCCAGTATCTGTCTGCTTGGGATGACATGGTCGACAGACCACGATGCTTTGCCACAGATGGCCTGCACCTGTCGCCCCTGGGATTCCAGATACTGGCTAAGGCTCTTGCTGCCCCTATAGTGCCTTTTTTAGGCAGGGTTCAAATAACAAATTCACCACCATAACAGGAACAGGCAAACAAAAACTGAAGATAATGCTAGAAGTCTAAATCTCAAAATGCACTCACTTGAGGCACTCCTTAAAATGGAGAACATCGATATCTGTGCAGTGACTGAGACTTGGTTCAAGGCTCCAGAGAGCACCCCTGCACTACCAGGCTACAACTCATACCACACTTTTCGGCCATGTAACCTGGACCGAAACACCAAAGGCAGAGGTGTGTCCATATTCATTAAGGATATCCACACCTCCAAGCTAATTGCTCAGCATAATGCATTCGAGGTTATCCAAGTGCAACTAACTCTGGGCAAAACTGCAATACAAATTGTAGCTTGCTACAGATCCCCCACCATGCCCCAGGATTCCCACTCCTCTTTTCTTGATGTACTGGAAATATTAGGGTTCAACCAAACACCCTAATAATGGGCAACTTCAACTATCCCACCATTAACTGGGAAAACTACTCGTGTACCAACTCCTTAGCTCAACACTTTCTGGAATTCATAAACTCCAATGCCCTAGATCAACTTATCCACACCCCCACCAGGGGCAACAATATCCTAGACCTAGTCATTACCAACATGAGTGACCGGTGTTCCACACCTGCAGTCAACTCCTCGTTGGTCCGATCCGACCATAAGCTTATCACCCTTGATATCCACATCCCGCCACCACCCCCCATTAAGGAAACCACAGTAAAAAATTTCTCCAAAGCCAACTTCATGCTTCTTAAGACAGAAGTGGTGAACTTCATGGCACCTATGCAGATGGACAATACAGTTACAACTGCTGAATCCTACACAAATGCACTCTATAAGCACTTACACAAGTGTATGGATCGTGCTATCCCAAACAGAACCAAGACACTATCCTCCAAAAAAAGGAAGCCAATCTGGTGGTCCCCTGCCATAAACAAACTGTACAACAGAAGGAAGAAACTGTTGCAAAAGAGAGTAAATCCCATGAGTGGAGGAGCTCCCTGGTCAGCCTCAGTAAGAAGCTGAGATCCCTTATAAGATCCTCCAAAGCTAGCTTTGAAAACAAAATCGCCACTAAATCCAAGGACAACCACAAAGCATTCTATAGCTATGCCAAGAATCTAGATGGCAATACCCAGATTTGCTCTGAGTTACAGCACAAAGGCACGAAAATTACAGAACCAACTGATATTGCCAACATCCTGGCAGATCGGTTCAGTGCTAACTTTACCCCCTTCTAACTCCCTAAAGAGCCCAATATCTATACAGGAAGAATGCAGAGTCCCTGTAATCACAACTACGCAGGTAAAAGCTGCACTATCTAAAGCCAAAAACACAGCATCCATGGGACCGGACAACATCCCAGGCTGCATTTTACACGAACTTCAGAATGATCTGGCTCCCCACTTAAGCACCATGTTCAATAATAGCCTCGCATCAGGCTTTATGCCCACTGAATGGTGCACAGCAACAGTTATCCCACTCCACAAAGGGGGAGCCACCACTGATCCTGGGAACTATCGACCTATTAGCCTGACGAGCCTGGTCTGCAAGGCCATAGAACGTATCATTATGGAACTCATAAACAAAGACATTGGTAACCTCCAAACTCTGGATCCCACCCAGTTTGGGTTTGTGAAAGGCAGATCATGCCTCCTGAACCTGATCGACTTCTTTGAGGCAGTCACCAAAGCCGTGGATGAGGGTAAGGTGGTTCACACAGCCTATCTTGACCTCGCCAAAGATTTTGACACCATCCCCCATTCTGGAATTATAGCTAAACTCACTAAACTAGGTATAAATCCCTACGTCACAAGATGGGTTGCCAACTGGCTCACTGACAGAACCCACACTGTAAAAGTTGCAGACTCCAAATCTGACCTCAAGGCAGTGACAACTGGAGTGCCACAGGGTTCCGTCCTGGGACCTCTCCTGTTTGGTATCTCCTTCTCTGAAGTACAGGCTAACACAGAAGTCCTCTGGCTGACGAAGTTCACAGATGACTGCAAACTAGGAGCCATAGTCAAGTCCCCAAATGATGTGGACATCCTACAGAAGGGCCTCACTGAGACAGATGCCTGGTGTCAGAGCCATGGCCTCAAGCTCAATGCCAATAAGTGCAGTGTCATCCCCTTTGGTAAAAACTCTGTACCCATTAGCTACCACATAGGCAGCAATCTACTTAACACCGAACGCGAGATAAGAGACCTTGGGACCCAGGTGGACAGTAGTCTCTCCTTTGATAGTCACATCGCCACAGTAGTCAGGAAGTCCTTCTATGTGGCACACCTCATGATAAAAGGGTTCTCATCCAGGAAAAAAGAGGTCATTGTTCCCCTCTACTCGTCACTCATTAGACCCATTATAGAGTACAATGCCCCTTTTGGAATATACCTCACAAGACATCTGCAGTAGCTGGAAAGGCCACAGAAGTACCTCACAAAGAGGATTACTGGCCTCAAACAAATGCCCTACACTGACTGCCTCAAAAAACTCCAGCTTTACTCCGTAGCATATCGCCTACTCCGAGGTAATCCCTGCCTAACATATAAAGCTATGTCAAACCCAGAGCTGTTGGACATGCTACACCTAAAGAAATCCCAATCCCTCCAAGCTACACGCTCTAGGGACCTAAACCTTGTCACCACAATAAACAGGACATGCTGGAGGGATAGATTCCTGTCCCAGAGACTTCCTACACTCTGGAACAAGCTACCCATCTATGTCAAGCAAAGTTCTTTATTAGCACTTTTCAAAAAAAATCTTGATGAGTGGATGGGAAATAGGAAATACACCCCAGGGATCACTTCGGTGTCTCTGCTGGACAGTGGCACAGGAAAATAACTTTCTTGGGTGGTGTAAGCTATGGTACCTTGCTGGCTAGGCTTACGTAGGCCCTTGGGCCGATAGCCTAGTACCTACCTATGAACCTATGACAGGCTAGATAACTATAATTTTGCCTCTTATAGACTCATGTGCAGATGTATATGCCTATGGCACTCCATGTGATCAAGGACAACACCCTAACAGATCTGTCATACCTTCACAGGACAAACAGCTTCACTAAAACCTACAGCAAGGATGTGAACTTCTACCACCATATAAATAAAACATGTTGGAGAGACAGATTCATTACCCTAAATTGATTCATCATCTCTGGAACAAACTGTCCCTACATGTTAAACAGAGCCTCCTTCATGTTCATCCCAAGCCTGACTTGTTTTTCCCTTCCTGCAAGAGAAGGCTACACCATGAGGGTGGTATTTGGCAAGGTGCACATGTTCTTCAGACATCTCTTCCTATGATCAATGATTTATGGATAGGTTTTTAAGAATTTTATTGACACATTGTCTATTTCATCTGCAGTACAAATGAGATGATATAAAGTAAGTACCTCCACAAATCAGAAATAAGACAGAAAACGTGTTGCTGTAATAAATAAATTGAACAAGCAGTGTCATTAACTTTTAACACAGTCACTTAAGTGATGCTAAAGTGTTACCCCAGAAGTTTAGGAGGTGTAGACATATTCATATGGACCAGTCAATGTCTTAAAACTCTCGAAAGACCGTAGACAGTCTTCCATCTGACAGTTCTTAACAGACTAAATACTACCAATGATTTCCAAAATAAAGTCAAGTCAGGCACAGAAAGGGTGCTATGTTCATTCAGTTCTCTTTTAACACATCCACGTAGGAGTTCAGAAATACAGAAGTCCTAGGCCCTCACACTTCTGCCTCAAGATGCTGTTCTCCCCTCTCACTCTCACTGATGCTAATTCATTACTGCTGTTACCTCTCAGACCTAGTTTAACTTTTGGCTTCCTTCCACATGCCACAAACATGCTTGCCTTGGCTAAACAACTATAATAAAATAAAATAATTTGATTTGTTGTCTCTAAGCCTCTGGCTCACAAATACTACCAAAACTAAACAAAAAACACTAAATAATAAATAAAATGAGAGCTCACTGAAGTGACAGGCTTCGACTCTGAACCATATGGAAACATTAGTTATGCAGAAACCAACTACATAACACCAGATGTAGGAGAGTTTCAAATCAGTAAGATATTCATTCTCTCGGCATCACCCACCCAATGGGAAGCGTTATCCTGATAGACTAACTCTTTCTTGAGAAATCTACCTTCCTATATTTGGCTGAACCAAACTAAAAACATTACTGGTAGAACTTCATAAAATACAAAGTAACCTTTCTTTGAGACTGGAAATATATATCACAAAACAAAACAACAAGAGAAAAAAAGACAGTGAACAGGTCCAAACTCTTCTTTCTTTCTTTACTTGGCATTTATTGGTATTAGTTTACCAGGAAAGTCCAACTGGGTCATAAAGTACCCATTTTCAGAGGCCCGGAGAAAAAATCTCCAAATACACTGCAGATTGCTTAGTCAGGCAAGAAATAACAGAGTGGGACTGAAGAAGAGGGAGCAACAGGAAGCTAGTCAACAGTATGAGGTAGAAAAGGTTGGGATAGAAAGTCATGTGATAAGTTATTAGGAACACTGACTGACACATGGAGAAGCAAGGGAAAGAAGAAAGTATGAGGAACAGCCATGAAAGAAATAAAAAGGAGGAAGCTGAAGTTTTACCTTAACTGTTAAAAGAATGAGCATAAACTGAACACGTCTTTTCTTTCCCTTTATGTCAGTCCAGTACTGATAGAGCAATGACAATGAACAGAATTAGTTATATGTGGACTTCTATACAAAGAAAAAATTCAGGAAAATTAATGTATAAAAATCACCCCTGTCACAGTAGGATTAGGGATGCAAAATGCCAGTGTTTCTTATCACTGCAGTTGATAAAATCAAGACTTTATTCTGTTTGTTACTCAGATTAATACTATCAACATAGATGACACCATGGCCCTTTTAAGACTGGAAATGACAGTAAAAACATTTAGTTTCATAGTTTAGTACTAGGCTATCTGCCCTGGGGCATTTGTAAGCCTAGCCATAGTGATGTGGCTTTCGCCACCCCATAAAATGGTCCAAAATGCACAGAATAGATTTAGAATACTGTGCCTCTGTCTAGTAGTGACACAGTGAAGGTCCCCTTATATAATAGAATTAGTTTACTGTGCCCCTGTCTAGTAGTGACATAGATGTGACCCCTGGGGTAAACTTACAATCTCCCATCCACTCATCAAGATTTCTCTTGAAGAGAGTCAGTGAGGGGCTTTGCCTAACATGAACTGGGATATTGTTCCAGAGCATGGGAAGCCTCTGGGTTATGAATCTATCCCTCCAGCATGTCCTATTCATACTTGTGCCGAGGTTTAAGTCTTTAGCTCTCGTGGTTCTGATGGATTTGGATTTTTTGAGGTGGAGCATGTCCATCAGTTCCTGATTGGACATGGCCTTGTACGTCAGGCAGAGATCACCTCTGAGCAGGCTGTATGCTACTGAATAGAGCTGGAGTTTCTTTAGTCTGGCAGAATAAGACATATGTTGGAGACCCTTGATCCTCTTGGTGAGGTACTTTTGTGGTCTCTCCAGCTGTTGCAAATGCCGTGTGAGGTACATACCAAATGGGGCATTGTACTCAATCATGGGTCTGATGAGGGAGGAGTATAGGGGTACAATGACATCCTTGGATCTGGATGTGAATACCTTCATGATAAGGTGTGCAAGGTAGAATGTTTTTCTAACCACTTTGGCAACGTGGGTGTCAAATGAGAGATCGCTGTCGACTTGGGTCCCTAGTTCTCGGATTACTTTTTCCATACTCAGTGGGTTGCTGTCTATGTGATAATTTGTGGGTACTTTGTTTTTCCCAAAGGGGATGACTATACATTTTTTGGCATTTAGTTTAAGACCATGACTCCGGCACCAGTTGTCCATTTCTGTGAGGCCTTTTTGTAGGATGTATGTGTCCGCTGGTGTATTGACTATGGCGCCTAGTTTGCAGTCATCTGCGAACTTTGTCAGCCACAACCCTCCCATGTTTGCTTTAACATCTGAGAAATAAATGCTGAACAAGAGGGGTCCCAGGACAGATCCCTGTGGGACACCACTTGTGACTGGCTTTGAGTCTGACATTGCTCCAGCGATTTTAACTTTATGGGTTCTGTCCTTTAGCCAGTTTGCAACCCATCTAGTAACATAAGGGTTTACATTTAACCTGTTGAGCTTATCTATGATGCCTGAGTGGGGTATTGTGTCGAAGGCCTTAGCCAAGTCCAGGTAGGCTGTATGGACTGCTTTGCCCTCATCAATGGCTCTAGTGACTGTTTCGAAAAAGTCAACCAGGTTCAAAAGGCAGGATCTGCCCTTTACAAAGCCGAACTGGTTGGGGTCAAGTGTCTGTAGGTCCCCAATGTCTCTGTTTATGAGTTCCATAATGATTCTTTCCATAGCTTTGCAGACCAGGCTGGTTACGCTTATGGGGCGGTAGTTCCCAGGGACTGTAGAGGTACCCCCTTTGTGGAGTGGGACCACTGTTGCTGTACGCCAGTGTTTAGGTACATATCCTGTATTTGAGTTGAAGAACAGTCCTAAAAACATTATGCTCTTTTGTGAAGTTCCCCAAGTATTTTTTCTTTAGTACTACAGGGCACTCATGGATAAAATAAAACAAAAAAAGTCTTATCAGACTGACAGTAACGCAGAAAACCAGAAATTGCATCTAAGCAAACTCAGTATTTTTCTGTAATTTAAGAACAATATTTTGTATAAAACACACCTTTTAAAGGCTAGAAACAATGGGTTTGCACTCAGGACACACTGCATTTTAAGTTCTACAGAACAGTTTGTTCATATTTTAGAGCACAAAAACTGTGACTGCAAATTAAACACAAATTTAGAGGCAAAACAGCTGCATGTTTTGTTGAAAGTTAAACATTTTATTGTTAACACAAGGAATAACTTAAGCCAGGTCAGCAAAGACATATGAAAAGTGTGGTATGAACTTGAAACTCAGGAAGTACATAATGATGGACAGTATTGTGTTGTAATAATCATTAGTTTACAATATTTAGTAACTGTATTAATGTCGCCTCACATTAAGACGCTGTCCGGTTCGATTCTCAGCTAGAGCGTCTTCTGCGTGGAGACATGCGTAAATGGGCATACCTTCGTTGAAGGTTGTGCGTCAGGGCTGGTAACTCGGCACGTAAAAATCAACTACCAATCATTAGTGGACCGGAGTTCCACTGTGGCGACCCCTAACCGGGAAAAGCCGAAAGACACAAGTAACTGTATTAATTAAACAATTTTACATAACATTTTTCCAGGTTATAAACTAGTGAAGTAGTTAAAACAAAAAGGAATAAAGATAACATTCATAAAACGGAAAATAAGTTTTAAGACAGGTTTGATTGCTAGCATCCTCACACACACACTCACATACATACACATGCTTACTTATTTTACTTACACACACACATGCACGCACACACACAAAACTCAAGTTGTTCACAAAAGATAGACTTGGGGGAATGCATATTCCTAGAGGTCTACATTCCAATTGTTGGGATTACTGCACTGCCCTAGATGATACTTAATTTTAGTTTTGCTTGTTTCTGTGCTTTTCTCAAAGCATGGACCGAGGATTAAAGGACAAGTTCACAGCATCACAGCTAGTGCTACTCTGACAGGGCAACTTGTGATGCTGGGAACTACTTTAATTCATAGTTACACACAGTCTTGCATGACACTGAAATGTGTTAACTGCTTTGCATGATCACTTGCAACAGCTGAAACAGTTGTGCAATATAGCCACCTAATATCCCATACAAATAAGTAGTCGGTCACACAGGCAACCCTTCCCCAAGACACATATAGATACTTTTGTGAGATGTGTATATCTATGTATGTCTCTATACACACACAGACATATATATATATATATATATATATATATATATATATATATATATATATATATACACACATACATACAGTGGATATAAAATGTTTACACACCCCTGTTAAAATGCCAGGTTTCCGAAATATAAAAAAAATGAGACCATAATAAATCATTTATCATTTCAAAACTTTTCTCACCTTTAATGTGACCTATAACCAGCACAATTCAACTGAAAAACAAATAAATCTGTTAGGGGAAAAAAAATATAAAAAATAAAAAATGTACAATATGCTGGTTGCATAGGTGCGCACAACCTTAAACTAATACTTTGTTGTGTATGCACACCCTTAAACTAATACTTTGTTGAAGCACCTTTTGATTTAATTACAGCATTCAGTCTTCTTGGGATGACACCTGTGATCAATTAAAGAGACTCTGATTAACCCCAAATAAAGTTCAGCTATCCTAGTAGGATTTTCCTGACTTTACTCAGTTACCTGCTACAGTAAAAGCCATGGTTCGCAGAGAGCTTACAAAACATCAAAGGGATCTCATTGTTGAAAGATATCCGTCAGAAGAGGGGTACAAAAAATTTCCACAGCATTGGATACACCATGGAACACAGTGAAGGCAGTCATCAAGAAGTGGAGAAAATATTGGACAACAGTGATGTTGCAAAGAACTGGACGTCCCTCCATAACTGATGAAAAGACAAGATGAAAACTGGTCAGGGAGGCTGCCAAGAGACTTACAGCAACACTGAAGGAGCTGCAGGAATTTCTGGCAAGACCCAGTCCCCTCCTATCCTATACTGCGTAGGCTGCTGGCTCCACTTGTAGTAAATCATCCCTGGTGTATCCTGCCTTGAGATACCCTGCATTCCTGACTGTTGAAAACAACCTAAAGCAAACGCTTAATTTCCAGTGCTGTGCTGGTCCCCTGAACTAAAGCTGTAACAATCAAAAGAAATCAAAGTTAAATCAACCCTGGTGTATCCTGCCTTGAGGTACCCTGGATTCCTGGCTGTTGAAAACAACCTAAAACAAACGCTTAATTTCCAGTGCTGTACTGGTCCCCTGAACTGAAGCTGTAATTAACAGTCAAAATAAACCAAAGTTAAATCAACCCTGGTGTATCCTGCCTTGAGGTACCCTGGATTCCTGACTGTTGAAAACAACCTAAAACAAACGCTTAATTTCCAGTGCTGTACTGGTCCCCTGAACTGAAGCTGTAATTAACAGTCAAAAGAAACCAAAGTGTATGTACCTTTTTATAAAGTCGTCTGCATACCCAATAGCAATATTGTAATCCTACGTGTGCATGCAACCAGCCTACCACAGAGCCCACTCAACCTGCTTTCTCCAGTCCATCACTCCCCTTTAGGTACCTGTAGCCCTCCTCTGCAGTAAACTGAGCTGCCCACTACAAGGCAGCATTTACCTACTTTTAAATACTTCATTGTAAACTAAAAAGTTACTAGATATTGTCTGTCCTATATTGCTCTACTGTCCTTCCCCAACCTCTGTACTAAAGAATTGTAGAGTACAAATAAGTTATCTGATATCCCCTGTCCTACTTTGCTCTATTGCCCTGTAACCTCCCTTCTTCCCTCAGTCTCTCTTAGCAAAACTGTACCTCATCCCTGAGCCTTTTCTGACCTGTGCTGCTATTCATATGCAAACATTTGTAATTTGCTATACATTTGTAAATGTATGTAAAGCATATGGGGAAAATGTTCGCTCCTTGGTGCTGTGTACAGCAGAGTGCTATACCTGCCTGAACCTAAACACCTCTCTCCTCCTCACTCTCTTTATTCAGTAGCAACAATTGTTTTAGCCTGATTGCTTAATGAATTACAGTATAATAGCACAACCTCATGTGAATAATAAATGCTCTTAAATGTTAGTATCCATGAAACTGCACTGTTAGCAATTCATACGTACTGCAAACCTACCTTCCAGATGTATATATAATTTGAAATGTACTATGCATGCTAATTGATTGAAGTCTTAATAATGTGAATCTATATGCCTATAATGTTATGTGCCTTTCCTGCCTATATAGTAGTATTACATTGTAGTTTCTGTTGTAAGTTATCTCTCTATGTAGTGTTCCCTCTGTTGCATACCCGCAAAGTACAATCTCATACAATTTAACCCTGCATTTCCAACTAGCTGCTGTTACTCACCCTCTGCTAGTAACTGTTTTATATCAATTCTCTTCCAGTAAATCATCCCTGGTGTATCCTGCCTTGAGGTACCCAGGATTCCTGACTGCTGAAGACAACCTAAAGCAAACGCTTAATTTCCATTGCCATACTGGTCCCCTGTAATTAACAGTCAAAAGAAACCAAAGTGTATGTACCTTTTTATAAAGTCGTCTGCACACCCAGTAGCAATTTTGTAATACTATGTGTGCATGCTACCAGCCTACCACAGAGCCCGATCAACCTGCTCTCTCCATTCCATCCCTCCCCCTTAGGTGCCTGTAGCCCTCCTCTGCAGTAAACTGAGCTGCCCACTAGAAGGCGGCATTTACCTACTTTTAAATACTTCATTGTAAACTAAAAGGCTACTAGATATTGTCTGTCCTATATGGCTCTATTGCCCTTCTCCAACCTCTGTACTAAAGAATTGTAGAGTACAAATAAGATATCTGATATCCCCTGTCCTACTTTGCTCTATTGCCCTGTAACCTTCTTCCTTCCCTTCAGTCTCTCTTAGCAAAACTGTACCTCACCCCTGAGCCTTTTCTGACATGTGCTGCTATTCACCTCACTGATTGTTTCTCGCTGACTTACTCTTCCATCTCCTTGGCTCTACTGGCTCCATTTGCCCTCCAGGCTCACTCTGCTACCCTACCCTACCCCCAATTCACACCCACCTCCAGTGCACCTAAACTTATACTTCCATAACCACACCCCATCCCATAACATCCAATCACTTACTGCTACTCAGAGTACAAAGTATTAAGTATCCAATTACATACTGCTAGTCGTTAAAGTACTAATACATTAGGCAGGATATCTCTCCTACTTTCCTCTTTACTAACTCCTACCACCTTTTTAGAAACTTACTTCTTTCCCCTCACTATGCACATAATTCCCATGTCTAGACACACAAAGCTATTACTTGTATATGTACTCATACCGACTCTATCTGTACCCTATGTCCTAACTGCCTATGAACACCTCACCTACACTGAATTTCACCATCCCTTCATACAAACTTCGCTACCAACTCAGGCAGCCTTCCAAAACCACATAAACTTTACATCTACATCCATCTATCTACTACTAAAGTATCATAGACTAGCACACATTACTCATCTCCAAGCCAGGAAATCACAAAACATTTTCTGTAAATTCCTAAAGCTCACACATAGACTTCGACAACACCCCCTACTACATGGTGACATTTATCCCAACCCTGGCCCAAACAACAAAGATGCCACTGTCCCCCATAGATCAAATCCCTCTACCAACTACACCCACACAAGAACTCCTAATTCTCTCTTTATAGCAAATCTCAACATACGTAGCTTAAACAATAAAATTGCCCACCTTCATGCTCTCTTAGACATACATTTGTTTGATATCCTATGTCTAACAGAAACATGGCTCAAACCTGTAACCCAGGACAATGAAATCACCCCACCTGGATATAATATTTTGAGATTAGACCGCAAAACCAAAAAGGGTGGGGGGTGGCAATACTATACAAATCGGGGCTACAAGTTACTTCATTAGATGCACAACTACCTTCAGATAGTAATTCTGAAATTCTTATTTCTAAACTTCAAATCAATGCCTGAAAATCCATCTGTATAATATGCTCCTACCTTCCTCCTGGTAATAACATCAACACCCTTGAAAATATCCTTAGCTGGCTCTCTAATTGCTTCCCACAAGAAACCATAGTGTTGGGCAACTTTAATATAGACTGGAATAGCTGTACTTTAGCCAAACCTGCTACCCATATAAACCTATATGGTTTTTCCCAAACAATTATCACTCCCACCAGAATCCATAAACCCAACAACAAAGAAAGCACCTTAGACTGGATTCTAATAAATAGTCATCCCCTTACATACAAAGCAGGTACCTTTCCTGATGATATTAGTGACCACTCACTGACCTATATAATTAGACAAAAGATCTATATTCCCAAACCAACCATTCTTAGAACTACCCGGAACAACAGAAATTTTAACCCAGAAAGCTTCCAAACTGAACTTAAGGCATGTGATTGGTCACCCCTAAAACCCCTACTACTAGCGGATGCAGTGTTATACTTTAACATCAAATTGTTACAAATCCTGGACTGCCATGCCCCTACTCGCTCTATCAGAACTAGGACCAAAACTGCTCCACGGCTCACAAGAGAGACTAGTCATAAAATCCTACTAAAAATAAAATCTGGGCCAAATGGAGAACTACTAAACACCCAACAGATCTTAGACAGCTGAGAAATGCCACTAAAAAAAATCAATACTTCTTGACAAAAAAAAACTTTTACTTTCAACTGCAGCAAACTCATCAACATAAACCACAAAAGTTCTGGACAGGTATTAATAAACTCCTACATCCAGGGCACTCCAAAACACCAACCCCATCAAGTACCGCCCACGACAATCCCAAGCATATTGCTGATGCTTTTAATACCTTCTTTACTGACGCCATCCAATCTCTAGCTAATTCCCTACCTCCTGTTAGCACAAGCCTGCCTTCCTCCACAACTAGCTTACTTCCTACATTTCATTTACAACCAGTTCCAACATCCCTCATCTGCACCCTTCTACAAAAGCTCAAAACTTGCACACCCTCAGCTGACCTTCTACCAGCTGAATATCTGCAAACTGCAGCAAAACTTCTAGCCTGTCCCATTTCCATCCTAATAAATAGAACCATTACTGAAGGAACCATCCCATCACTCTGGAAAATCTCCCATATTATCCCACTACATAAGGGTGGTAACTCAACTGAACTCTCAAACTTTCGCCCAATAGCCTTAATCTCTCCTTTACTAAAAATCATGGAAAAATGCATCCACCGACAACTACTAGATCACCTACTCCAAAATAACTCACTAGCTAATTGTCAGCATAATTTTAGGCCATTCCACAGCACCACCACTGCCCTCTTATCCTTTTCTGACTGCATTAACAAAAATCATAATTAAAACATGCTATCCTCTGCATTCTTTATTGACCTCTCTAAAGTCTTCGATATGGTTAACCATCAGCTACTTATAAATATACTACAATCACTCTCACTAGATACACAAGCGTTACAATGGTTCAAGTCCTACTTAGAAAATAGGCAACAGGCTGTCCTTTGGGATAATAATCTTTCCACACATCTTCCTATTACCCTTGGTGTCCCTCAAGGCTCTATTTTGGGACCTCTCCTATTCTCATTTTTTTATTAATGATCTAAATGTAAAACTTCCTCAAACTACCTGCATTCAATATGCAGATGATTCCACATTAATACGCTCCACTACTTCTTCAGCTGAATTACAGGCCCTCACCCAAAAAGTGTTTAACATAGTAGAAAAATGGTTCCTACAATGCTGCCTCCTCCTGAACCCCCCCCCAAAAAAAAATTATTGCTCTTCACTCCTACACAAAAGTCCTCCCCAATAGACTTCATGGTTATATCCAATAATGGCACTGTCATATCTCCCGACCCAACCACCAAACTCTTAGGTGTAATAACTGACCACAACCTTAACTTTGACACACACATCAACACTACAATTAAATCAGTTAACAGAAAACTAGGCTCCCTATACAGGATTAAACCTTTCCTTACTCCTTTAGCTAGAACTACTATTGCCCACACCCATCTTATCTCCACTCTTCTCTTTGCCTCACCCATTTATACCAATCTATCCAAAAACAACCTCAACAAACTGGTAACCTCCTATAATAATATTGCCAGATTTGCGACTGGCTCCCCATTTAGAACCCACCATTGTCACAATCTAAAACAGCTAGGATGGCTCGAACTGCAAACTCAACTTCAATTTCACCAACTTATTATCACCCACAAGATCCTTTATCAACCTAGTAATACTCCAATACTCACTAGCCTTATCAACCCCTACAAAAATCTTACAACCCTTCACTCAGCAGATAAATTACTAATAGCCATGCATAAATCCAACAATAAGGCTGGGGACTCACTATTCTCCAACTCGGTGTAGAAAACCTGGAACCGGCTTCCCAGTGAACTCTCATCTCCTTCTTCAACATTACTTTTCAAAAAGCAACTTAAAGTATACCTTAAAACTCACTGGCTATGCCCATGTACTAATCCAGACTAATGATCCCATTCCAGCTATGTCCACTCTATACTTATCTCTCCATTGCTGCTCTATGTATACCTCTCTCATGAACCTCTGACAGTAGGATCTGTAAGCTACCTAAAGTCTGTTTCTAACTTAATCTTTCTTGGGAACCACTTCAGGGTATAAAATTTCATAGCAAGCTTTCTACTGTATGAATGTGTCTCTACCTTATATATACTTGTCTTATTTCAGTAAGTAGGATCTGAAAACTACCTAAAGTCAACTTTAACACAGTCTTTCTTAGGAACCTCTACAGAAGTATGAACTTGCATAGCAAGCTTTCTACTGTATGAATAGCAAGATGCCCACTGTATGAACATGTTCTACTTTATAAATACTTGTTTTTCTTTCTTTTTATAACGTTAGTTATATGATTACTAAGCTGCTATGTAAAATTGCATTCTAGCCTTAAAATTGTACTGTACCTGATATTGTTATTATCTGTGTAGTGTATTATCTGCTTAGTGGAGCTTATCTCCCCGGACCTCTACTGAAAATGGACATATATCCAGTTGGACTAGCCTGGTCAACAAATGTAAAATAAAACAAATAAAATACTGGTTGTGTACTACATGTGACAAAAATCTCTCATATTCTCCATATGTCTGGACTATGGGGTAAGGTTGCAAGACAGAAGCCTTTTCTTACACAGAAAAACATCCAGGCCCGGCTAGAATTTGCAAAACAATACAAGTCTCCCAAAAGCATGTGGGAAAATGTGTTATGGTCTGATGAGAGCAAGGCTGAATTTTCTGGCCACAATTCCAAAATATATGTTTGGCGCAAAAACAACACTTCGCATCACCAAAAGAACACCATTCCCAAATTGAAGCATGGCGGTGGCAGTATCATGCTTTGGGGTTGCTTTTCTTCAGCTGGAACTGGGGCTTTAGTCAAGGTGGAGGTAATTATGAAGAGTTACAAATACTAGTCACTTTTGGCCCAAAGCCTTCAGGCATCTGCTATAAAGCTGAAGATGAAGAGAAATTTCACCTTTCAACACAACAATGACCCCAAAAGTTTTGGAATGGTTCAACCAGAGCCCAGACCTAAATAGAATAGAAAAATCTGTGGGGTGACCTGAAGACGGCTGTGCACAAGAGATGCCCTCACAATCTGACAGATTTGGAGCACTTTTGCAATGAAGAGTGGGCAAATATTGCCAAGTCAAGATATGCCATGCTGATAGACTCCTACCCAAGGAGACTGAATGCTGTAATTAAATCAAAAGGTGCTTCAACAAACTATTAGTTTAAGGGTGTGCACACAGAACAAAGTATTAGTTTAAGGGTGTGCACACTTATGCAACCAGCGTACTGTACGTTTTTTATTTTTTATATTTTTTTCCCCGAACAGATTTGTTTGTTTTTCAATTGAATTGTACAAATTATAGGTCACATTAAAGATTGGAAAAGTTTTGAAATTATTTATTGTGATCTCGTTTTTTTATATTACAAAAACCTGGCATTTTAACAGGGGCGTGTAAACGTTTTACATCCACTGTACATACACACACAAACACACACACACACACACACACATATATATATATATATATATATATATATGTGTGTGTGTGTGTATATATATATATATATATATATATATATATATATATGTATGTCTATGTATGTGTGTGCGTACACACATATATATATATATATATATATATATATATATATATATATATATATACATAAACACACATATGAGCATATAGACACACACACACACAAAATGCCACACCAAAACACACTGAGTAGAATTACAGAATTACCTACCTAAGCAGCTGCCCCACAGGAGAAGCTACAGTGTTACTATGGTTTTCCACTCAGCCAACCCCCCCCCCCACCCATCAGACACTATACATTCATGCTTAACTTACCCTAGGACTACCCCCTCTACTAATTGACAGAGACAACTCCTAAATGCTTTATCCCATGCATAGGTCCTCTCAAATTACCTATGGTATGATCCCTGTTATTCGCATTAGAGGTAATATATAATTATCGACAATGGTATGAGCAAGAACAATCTCTAACCAAATGGGATACGTTAATTTGAGCACAAAAAGGTAAACTGGACAGGCTTAAAATGGCCAGCAAGGGCAGCTAGTCTAGTGCTTACCTATGAATCTATGCTTTTACACACACACACACACACACACCTGCTATACATGCACATTTGGAAAGAATCTGAGACACACACACAGTAGCTTCACCCTGCTCAGACTGTCCCAATGGCAGCTATCACTGCAACCCAAGTAATAAGAGCACTACATCTCCACTGCTCTGGTTGGAAATTGCATAGTATGAACACAGATGAATTATGGATCTACACAACTTCAAAGTCAGAGAACTCGTCTCTGAATTCCAGTGGCATAATTTACATGGGCCATCCCCACTAAATGCCATAATTGCATTTGGCTGCAAACTGTTGATTTGCCCCGTTGTGACTCATAGCATTTTATGGAGTGATGGGCAAAAGTACAGTTTTGTAGCTACCATAAATGTAGATGTTCGACTGTTCACCCTGCTGCAGTCATCACACTTGGGTTATCCTGCCATCAGGCGGTCCTGCAGTCGGCCTGAGTTCCAAAGTCTTGGTCCAGCGTCGGTTGCTGTCACTTCTTCCCTGACGTCAGTGCACCAGGGGTATACAAAGGCATCTGACGCCATTTTTTTCAGTTTTTCTTGCCCCAGATGTCAGGTGCCCCCAATAGGTAGGCAATATATATATATATATATATTGCTATATAAAAATAAAACAATACCTTCAGGCACAAGGAAATACATCACAGAGGTTGTATAGGATAGAGTGGTATAGAGAAGTCCAGCTAGTTCAGAGGGGATGGAGGGAGGGACTGCAGCAGGGTGAACACTCGAATATCTACATTTATGGTAGGTACAAAACTGTACTATGTTCCTCGTGTTACCCTGCTGCAGTCATCACACTTGGGTTGAATCCCAAAGCTAAGGATGGTTGGTGGAGTTAAACAGGGTTAGAAGAAGCTAGTAGACCCTGCAAAACTGCAGTGGCAAAACCAGCTCTAGTCTTAGAATATAGAGGTAAGTGACAGTGTTTGGTGAAGGTGTGCACTGAACTCCAAGTTGCAGCTTCCAGAATATCCCTGAGAAAGGCTGCTGATGTAGCTGTAGCCCTGGTGGAGTGGGACCTAATGTTAGCAGGTACCGGTTTCCCATGATGCGTGTAGCAGAAACGTATGCAATGCCCTATCCATTTTGAAATGGTCTGTTTTGAGATAGCTTTTCCTTGTGATCCTGCAGCATAGGCTACAAAGAGCTGGCCAGATTTTCTGAAAGCCTTAGTTTCATCCAAGTAGTAATGTAATTACCTGTGAATGTCCAAAGAGTGCAGGAGTCTTTCTCCTTTGTTCTGGGGATTTGGGAAAAAGGTGGGCAAATGAATGGTTTGGTTTAGGGCCACACTGGATACCACCTTTGGCATAAAGGAAGGGTTAGTTCGTACAGAGACTCTGTCTTGATGAAAAATGATGAAAGGCTCCACTGCCATTAGTGCCTGTAGCTCTGAGACTCTTCTAGCTGAAGTTATTGCTAGTAGCAGGGCAGTTTTCCATGAAAGAAATTTTAAATCAGCTGAAAAAGCTGGTTCAAAGGGCGGCAGTGTAAGCTTTTCCAGAACAAAGTTGAGATCCCAAAGTAGGTGTTGGTGCTCTCCTGGGCAGTCTTATGTTCTTAGCCCCTCTGAGGTACTGTCTTAGGGGTGGATGTGAAAATAAAGGAGGATCCGTGTTGTAATGAGCTGAAATTGCTGAGGTGTGGATCTTAATAGATGAAAAGGAAAGTCCTTTGTGCAACATCTCAGTTAAATATTGTAGAATCTGAGGAATGTTTGGATCAAGGGGATTTTGGCCTTTAGCGTGGTTCCAGGCGCAAAATCTTTTCCATTTGTCTGAATAGGTTTTCCTGGTGCTGGGCCTCCTGGCCTCCAGAATGACATCCATAACAGCTTTGGATAGAGGTGTTGGCTGGTTGTTTAGGTAATTTGCCATGCAGCCAGGTTTAAAGTCTTGAGCTGGCTGTGTAGAATCTGATTGTCTCGCTGGGTGAGCAGGTGAGGAATTTGTGGTAAAATCCATGGTGGGCCGTGGGCCATGTTCCTTAGAATTGGATACCAGTGCTGGCGTGGCCAGTCTGGTGCAATGAGTATCATTTGTGGCCTCTCTAATCTGACTTTCAGCAGTACCTTTGCTAGAAGAGGCAGTAGAGGAAAGGCATACACTGTTAATGTTTTCCAACTGAATGAGAGGGCGTCCACTTTCCAAGCTTGTGGATGGAATGTCCTTGTGCAAAATTTTTGAAGTTGGTAGTTTTGGGGGTTGGCAAACAGATCTATGTCTGGGCGTCCCCATTTTTGAGTTATCATTGCAAATACTTGTGGATTTAGTTTCCACTTGTGGGATCCATGATGTTTCTGCTTAGGTCGTCTGCCAATGTGTTTTTCTTTCCTGGCAGGAATTGTGCTTGTAATTGAACCTGTTAAGACAGTGCTGTGTTCCACAAGGTCATTGCTTGCTTGCATAGTGGGTAGGAATGTGTGCCCCCTTGCTTGTTTATGTACCACATTACTGTGGTATTGTCCGTCTTTATTATTAGTAGTCCTGGGTGTAAGAGGTCCTTGAAAGCTGTTAGGGCATTCTGTACTGCTAGCATTTATTTTTGATTGATATGCAGATGCCTTTGATCTTTAGTCCATTTGCCCTGAATGCACTGCCCTGCCATGTGTACTCCCCAGGCATAGTCGGATGCATCTGTTGTCATCGTTTGCCTGGCTGTGGGTAAGGTGAGAGGCTAACCCTTGTTGAGGTGACATACCTGTGCCCACCAGAGAAACTCCTGTTGAAGGCAGGGAATGAATGGTATGATTGTTTCCAAGCTGTGGCTCTGCTGAGTCCATACGCTTTTCAGGTACCATTGTAATTTCCTCATATGCAGTTTTGCAAATGGTATTAGTAGTATGCAAGATGCCATGAATCCCAAGGGCTGCAGAATTTTTCTTGCAGGGAGTTGGGTCTTTGTTGCCATTATTTTGAAGTATTGAGCCAGCTGTTGTTGCTTGTTTGGCATGAGATAAGCCATCTGGGCCGTTGTATTCAAGCTGACACCCAGGAATATTATGTTTTGTGAGGGCACTAGTTTTGATTTCTTTTCGTTTACTGCTTACCCTAGGCAACTTAGAAGGTGTTTGACAAATGCCAGATGCTTTAAAAGAATGTCCTTGCTTTCTGCTTGAATAAGGCAGTCATCCAGGTATGGGTATATTTGAATTCCTCTTTGTCTGCAGCATGCGATTACTGGTGCCAGGCATTTTGTGAAGTCCCTGGGCACAGTAGATAAGCCAAAGGGTAGCGCAGAGAATTGATAATGGGTTGAACATGCAATGAAGCAGAGGTATCTTCTGCAATTTTGTCTGATAGGTACATGCAGGTATGCCTCCTTGAGGTCCAACGTTACTAGCCAAGCATTCTTGCCCAGCATGGGAAGAAGCTGCTGTAGTGTTAGCATCTTAAATTTTGGTACTTGTAGATAGGTGTTCAGAATTGAAAGATCCAGAATGGGTCTCCATGTTTTGTCTTTTCTTGGGACTAGAAAGAATCTTGAGTAAAATCCTTGTCCTTGCTCCTGTGTAGGTACCTGTTGAATGGCTCTCATGTCCATGAGAGCTGTAATTTGTTTTTGTGCCTCTGCCCATTGATTTGGTGGCAGGTTTGGCATTCCTTTTATCCTTGGCAAGGTATAAAAGTGGAATCTGTATCCTTGTGAGACAATGTTTAGGACCCATTTGTCTTTTGTGATGATGTGCCAGTTGTCTGCAAAAAGTGCTAATTTTCCTCCCAAGGGAGCTGCCAAGAGAGATTTGCTTGGTAGTTTGAGGATTGAGTCATTGTGTTTGTCTTCTGCTAGCTTGGGGCCTTTGTCTTCTCCTCCTTTCTGGGTAGCAGTACCCCATTGGTGAGGTTTGTAAGGGCCTTGTGACTGACATCTGCCCTTTGGGCATCTGTTTTTGCCGCTCTGTGATCTGTCAGAAGCTGGAAAGGACCAGTTTTTTGTTGGCCAATTTCTGCTGAAACAAGGGGGTTGTACCTGTAAAAAATCCTTGACCGTCTGCATAGACTTTGCTTTATCCTCCATTTTCTTTAAAACCTCTTCTGCTTTGACACCAAATAATACATCCTGCTGTAAAGGTGCATCCAATAATTTTGCTTTAACATGATCAGGTAGGGTTTGTTCTTTTAACCAAGCATGTCTACGTATGACAGACCCAGTAACAGCTGCTCTACAGGAAGCTTCCAATGAATCAAATCCACATTGTAAAGTATGCTTTCCCACCTGTTCAGCTGCATGCAACAGATCCTGCATTTCCTTGAATTCAGACTGTTCAGAATGTGTGCTCATTTTTTGTTTTAATTGAGACATTAGGAATTGCTGATATTTCAGCATGTGAAAGTGACAATTTAATGCTCTCATAGCCAGAGTAGCTGAGGTGTATATCATCTTTCCCCATCTATCTAGGGCTCTGGAATTCCTTTCAGAGGGCACAGGATTTTTAGCCATAGAAGCTTTAGCCCCTTTGGGACCCTGGGAAATTGTTTCTGGGTCAGCCACAGGGCTTTTATAAAGGAATTTGTGTGAGTCAGGAACTCTGTAGTACTCGTCTGGTTTGGCTGGAGCAGGAGGTAGAGAGTCTGGATTTAGACTAGACTCCAAGTAAACATCATCCACAATGTCTAAAACTGGAGGGATAGCAAGTGGTCTGTGCTGGGGTAGTAAAAGGAACTCTTGGAGACTTTTCTTACAATCAGAGTAGTCCTGTCCTTCCCAGTGGAAATGTTCCCTCATGGTACGTACAGTTTCCCCAAAGGAGTAGTCTTCAGGGGGAGATGCTGAGGGAATAGAGTCTTCAGCAGCAGAGTCTTCATAAGGGGAAAAATGTAATCCTGTTCCTCAGAAGAATCTATAGAAATTGAAACCTGGTCAGAGGAAGCATAATCCTCCTCTTGTCTTGGTCTTTTATCTGGAGGGGGATGGGGACCCCTGATTAGGGTAATCAAATCTTCAGCCATCTTAAGCATCTGTTTCTTAGGCATGGGGCCTTGAACTCTAGACTGATATACAGTCTTTTTTTGGTTTTAATGGAGTTTTAAGCTTAGCATAAGATTTAATGGTGAGTGTAGTCGGTCTGAAGACACCTTCTGCAACCGAAGGTGTTTCTACTGCACCGGGATCTCCTTCTGCTCCGGTGTCGGAAGGGCCTAATGAAGATGGCTGCGACAGCCTAGTGCACTCCGCTTGAGAATCCGCAACTGTCTGGGGTTCCAATTCTGTGGTCGTCAGGGGCTACGTAGGCGCCTCACTGAAAACTGGAGAACCGGCGACAGGCCTAGCAGAGGCCTCGGAGTCTGGCTTGTTCCTAGGCTGCCTGTCCTTATCCTTGCGTTTTTTTTATGCATGTCAGTCGTCAGCTGCTCCAACGGCATGATATAATTAAATTTCCTACCAAAGTAATGTCGTGTGAAGTCAAAACGGCATTTGATAGTTCGTTTATTAAACCTAGCACAAAACCGACAACCTGTGACGTCGTGGTCTGGGCCTAGGCAAGGAATACAATAAGAGTGGAAGTCCTTATGAGATATTTGCTTCCCACAAGAAATGCAATTGTTAACTTTTTCTGACATCGGACTGAGGCAAGAAAAGGTTCCCCAATGGGGTACTTAGCTTTATAGAAGACTTCAGACTGAAATTCGATTCGAAAATCTCAGGTGTCGGCCGACTGGCACTTGTGAACTGCTTCTGCTTCGGGCACTGCGCGGCAAGAAAGACTGGAGAAAATGGTGTCGGATGCCTCTTATATACCCCTGGCGCACTGACGTCAGGGAAGAAGCGACAGCAACCGACACCGGACCAAGACTTTGGAACTCAGGCCGACTGCGGGACCGCCTGATGGCAGGATAACCCAGGGGTGATGACTGCAGCAGGGTAACACGATGAACATCTGGGAAGTGGACCCCAGCAGGGGAAAGAGCAGAAGCCTTCCATCTGAATCAGGAAGGTAAGATGCCACCTTAGCTACCTGAGAAAGAAGAGCTAAAACATACCTGGTCATGTGGGTTTGGTAACTAAAAGCCCTAAAAGATAGGGTGGCAGCAGTATATACTTTTTTACCCAACCTTTCCATAGCTTGACTGTCCTCATTTGAAGCAGGAGCTTAACTGATGGCAACAGCTTAGAAGGTTTATCAGAAGAAACTGAAACCACTGAAGGATCAGCAGAAGGAAATTTATACAATCCTCAGGCACCTTGTAGAATCTGTTAGGTTTCTTAGGTGCTGGAGGCTGGGAATCCGGAGCTACAGAGGCAGTATTAAATTTATTTTATTTATTTTACATTTGTTGACTAGGATAGTCTAACTGGATTTATGTCCATTTTCAGTAGAGTCCCAGGGAGATAAGCTCCAGGAGATTACTAGACTACTAACATACAGGTACTAGTTGTTATACAGTTAAATACTATAAATTTTAAACAGTTCAGGAATCTTCACAGTTTATACAAAAAACATGTTACAAGCATTAGATAAGACATTTTAGACTTTATGTACAAGTCTTCATTAGTAACTAGAAAGTAATTGTTAAACAAATACATACTTCAAATTTCAACAGTTCAGCAATGCTCACAGTTTAAACAATACTTGTTGCCTGCCTTAGGCAGGATGCTTTAGAATTATATGCAGAAGAATTTAACTAGGTATTTTAAATTATCTCTATTAGGATAAGATACGTTTTTGCCAAGGATAGGCCTTGATCTAAAAAGACACAGATAGAGCAGGTCTTGAGAGATGGTATTAAAGGTGTGGAGAAGGGCTTCCAAAACAGGAGAAAGAGCAGACGGCCTGGGAGACTCCATTTGTATAAGGTCATAATACTGCTTTTGCATGTCAGACCCCTAGGAGCATCCCATTTAAAATATTCCATGATATGAGCAATATAGTATTCCCAAACGATAATTGCTCCAAAAGGGAATCTGGGCTCCAAGAATCTTTTACCTCCAGACCTAGTCTACAAGGGAAGGAATCTGAGAAGAGTAAGCAAGGAATTCTTCCCAAGAATCCAAATCTTCATCTGAGGAATCCAACTCTCTAGGCCTCTTAACAGGAGTAGAAGACCAGGGAGGGGAGAGACTGAACAAAAAAACAGAAGAATGTGAGCACTCCAACGGACACCAAAGTTTATTCCAAAACAGTTAAGCGCTTTCCTCTCCACTACAGAGACTTCCTCAGAACACAAAATTAGCCTCACCCAACCAAGTTAAATATCCCCATCAATTGTTCAATTGAACAACAATTAAACATTTTTAAAAGCAATACCATAAACATTCAACAAACCATAAAACACAAAAAAAACATTTAAAAGTCATAAAAACATTAAATGCATATAAATTGCACTCAATCAATCCATTTGTAAACTTTTAACAAATTTAAAACTCAACATTATTCTTAAAATTGTTGTTAAAAATATATGTATGTAACCTCCTAACCATTAACCTGAAATTTGTTCAAGTTTTAGAACACTGGCAATACTAATAGTCTCATTTATGCCTGGATATCGGGAGGCATTCATGAACAATTGCCATCTCAGTTCCATGACATCCAAATATATATCCAAGATGCCCCCTTTCTCATTTTCCTTTAATTGTTGCAGCACTAAAAATTTAAAGTTATGTGTGGGATTTTCACTTATATGTCTGAACAATGCACTGGTCACCCTAGCATGTCTAATGTCCCCTAAATGTTCACCCATTCTAGTGTTTAACTTCCTACTGGTTTTCCCAATATAGAAAATGGGACATTCCTGACACTTCGCCATATAAATCACTCTTCTGCTATTACAATTGCAATGACCCCCGATGGACAACTTCTGTCCGTTTACTTTGACATAATCACCAGTTTCCAATAAATATTGACAAAAAGAACAGGTGTTACATTTAAAATCCCCCACCTTTCTGCTTGTCCTCTGTGCAGGCCTTAGCCCCTCAAGAATATTCTTAATACATTTATCTCGCCTAAACACATGCTTGGGGCTCTTACCTACTTTGGGACCTATACTAGCATCAAACTGCAAAATTTCCCAATGGTCATTTAACACCTCAATAATGGAATTAGCCATCCCATTATATTTTAAAACCAGAGACAAATTGAATGAATTCCCTGATGTCACACTACTGGCATTTCTAACAAACTCATAACCCAAAAGTGGTTTGTACACCCCATGGTTCCACTTGAAAATAACCTCTTTTGTTAACTCGTCCAGAAGCCAATCAGGATATCCCCTCTGCTTGAACATATGACTAATAAAGTCCAACTCGACTAGAAAAATGGCATCAGCACTAACCATCCTGGCTGCTCTAATCAACTGCCCTTTAACTACTCCCTTTTTCTGATGTTCAGGATGGCAGCTCCCATAATCTAAATATGAATTAGAAAAAGTTGATTTCCTATGTATTTTTGTCAAAAATGTCATCTGGGCATAATCAATGGTTAAATCAACATCTAAGTATACTATACGTTCCTTATTGTATTCAAAAGTGAATTTGAAAAACTCTACGGTCCCATTGATGTATAATAAAAAATCTTTAAAGCTCTCCTCTGTACCTTTCCAAATCAGGAACAAATCGTCCAAAAATCTAGTATAGTGGACTATTTGACCCTTATACTGACTATTAAACAGGTACTCTTGTTCCCAATATGACATAATAAGATTGGCAAAAATGGGGGCACAAGCGGCCCCCATTGCTACTCCTTTAACTTGTTTATAATAAATCCCTTCAAACCAAATATAGTTATTTTTTAATACTAACTCCATTAACACAGTAATTTTATTAATCTCATCTTGGTCAAACATTTTGGTTTTATAAAGCTGTTCTTCCAACCACCTTATTCCTATATCTTGGGGAATAACCGAAAACAAATTCACCAAATCAATAGTAACCATAATTACATCATTTGTTAAACCAATTCCATTTAACTTGTTGATATACTGCCAGGAATCCTTGCTTATGTATTCAAAAAAGGACAAAGCTTTTTGCATCAATTCATCCAGATATTTAGAAATGTAGTAAGTTTTACTTCTTTTGCTATCCACAATCGGCCGAAATTGCAAATTAATCAGCCCCTTATGTATTTTTGGTATGCCAAAGATGTTTGGCACCCTAGGAAACTCATTTTTTAAGTAATGGTATTCATCTATATAAATCTGGCCCTGATGAACCATGTCATCAAGTGCCAAATCAATTCCTCTGTATGCCACCCTAATTTCATTAAGGGGACTTTCTTCACATGAATCATCCATCAAAATGTTACTCATGCCATCCAAATAATCACCTCTCTCCATCACCACCACCCCGCTTCCTTTATCAGGCTTCATAAATCTAATAGTGGAATCTTTAACTAATTCCAACATAAGTTGTTTTTCTTCCTTAGTCAAATTGGAATAATCAGCCTTTCTATTATACCTGTACCTTTTTCTTATTTCCTTTTCACAACTCTTCTCGAAAAGTTCCACAATTTTGTTCAAAGGTGGATTAAAAGTACTTCGTTTTTTACATTTACTTTTGTGCTGATCCCCATATTGATGCCATGACCAAACCAAATCTTTAGGTTTAATTTTCTTGTAGATTTCTTTAAATCTATAAGAGACTCCACCAAGTTCCCGTTTCTACATGGGACAAATGCGAAACCCTTTGCTAAAAAATCGGCATGCTTTATGTTAATGTTCATTTTAGAATAATTATAAATTTTAAAGTCCCCTTTACTGTTGGTCACTATGTCAGGGCCTTCCATACTAGAATAACCATAACCATATTACTTTTATTATTATTTTTAGACTTACTAACTCCAGCGTTCAAGCCTGGTTCATTCATACCAGTTTTAAAAGTACCTTTAAAATGTCCAGCCTTCTCCGTTAATGCACCCAAATTAATGTTTGTCACCTGCTTTGTGCTGTCCCTCATTTGAACGCTCTGCTCAACAGTTCCACCATCACAGCTCCGGAGATTCAAAAAGTAATTAACAATTGGCAGCACCGGATATTTGCCATGGTTTAAAAGTTTTTTGTCCTTGGTCCCTTCGGTCTCGCCCCCTGTGCCGATTGTTTTTGCTGACCTCTCACAGCATACGAAAAAGAGGAGGAAGCAGCATTTGAAACATTTCCCTTATCCCTTAGGCAATCTGAATGCCTCACTTCCATCTTCGGTGTTGACCGTTGAACCCGTACGTTGCAATCCCCCTCCCTGACAGTTGTAGTCATCCTTCGTCACTTCCCCTCCATTGCTGGCATCCAAACTCCGCCCTTGCTGATCACATCCCCCCGAAAAGGGATACACACGATCCTGTTGGTATTCTTCGATGTCTCGTTTTAACTTATTTTCTTTCCGAACATAGATAGCATTGCAAATGGAATTGATTTGAATGTGAATGTTTTGATACACAGCAAGATTTTTGCTATTACCGTACTCACTGTCAGCTTTAATGGACTGGTCTAACTCATCCAATTCTTTTGCAATTTTGTCCATTCTAATTCTGTTGTATTTGATCATTAATGCCATAAGATCCAGTCCCGCCCTATCAAACAATAAATGCACATAATTTAAAAAGTCTTTATTACACTTTACCCCATTTGGATATCTCCACATTCTTAATCCACGGGGTACCTGCTTTATTTCAATGATTTTGCTTACATAGGCATTTTCCAGCTGCAGTTTTTTAAACACTAATAAATCTTTTTCAAATTGCTTTAACTTTTTACTTAAAGTGCACTGTTGCTCAGAGGCAACATGTTCACCATTACCACTAAATGAAAATTGGTTTTCTTTCCATTGATTTACAAGCCCATTTGAAACCATAATCAGTCCTTGAGCTCCCATAGGGATATTTTGCAAAGATTCATCACTTTTTTTTTTTTTTTCCAATAAATCTTTTATTTTATTTTCAATAAAATGAAACAATGCATACAGCCAATGTAGTAATGAACATTAAAATGAGGCGTTGAATAATAACAGAATATAATACATAATCAAACAGTTTAAATATAGATATAAGTGAGAAAGAGTGTAAAACATAAGAAAAGCATTGTCATTAATAAAACCAAACAAACTTTTATATACAATATTTACAACATGATGTAATGTAATGTACTGTGCTGCACTTCCACTACATAATTATCATTGGATCTCCATAAGTTAACAAAGACAAGGGTAAATGATGTTTTGAATGTACCCCTGAGAAATTATTCACTAAGAACTAAATCTAAAAGTTTCTTCCATAGTTTACTAAAATAGGCTCTTTTTTTTGGACCTTTTATAATGAATTTATGTGCAGAAATATGTTTATGAGCCATTTCTTTGAATTTTCCCCAACTAAGTTTGGTACGATCTAACCAATTGCTAGTGATGTATAGTTTAACAAGTGAACAAAGTATAATTAGAATGTGCAGTTGCATTTTTGAAACTTTGGATGTAGGAATGTGAAGAATAGCTGTTTCCCACGAGAGTGTGGAGGTGTAGTAACCCATTTTTCCAGGCGCATTTCAGAGAGCACCAGAGTTTGTAAGAATGCTTGCAATACCACATAATGTGAAGCAAGTCCGCTGGACATGAACAACAGGTGCACGAGGGTGGAGTGTTGGCATTAAATTTATTAAGAGTTACAGGAGTGTAATAAGCATTGTTGTTGAGCATCATTTGTGTATATAGGAGTTTTTTGAAAAGAGAGAGCTCTAGAGTAGATTTTATAGCTGATAATTTTGATCTTCTGTAATGGAAGGTCCGATGGTATTCCAGTAGTTGGAGAAAAGACAGTTTGAATCGTAGATCATGTTAGTCAATAGCTTGTAAGAGGATGATATTGTTTTTTTAATGCTTGAGATTGCTGAGATGACTTCAATTAGTTTGTTTAGTTCCTGAGTATTGGGAGAGACGTTAAAATGTTGTGCCATAATAATTTCTCTTAGTTGTCTAAGAATAACTGTGTATTTTTTATTAGTACCCAAGATTAACCGTAACTCGGGTAGAGTTTTAGATCTATGTTTGAGAATATCCCATACCTTGAGATCTTTGATGAGTGGGAATTTAGTAAGGTCAATCATTAGATTGTTAATTTTAAGATTTGGGTTCTGATGCAACGGTTGTAGAAGGGATAGAGAATTTACCAGATTAATATCTTTAATAAGATTTTGGAAAAGCTTGATTTTATGTTTCAAAGATTGAGCTAGATTACAGTTGTTCAAAGAGGTAATAGATAGAAAGGGAATAGCCTGAGGGTTAATTTTGTTGGATATAACATGTTGATACCACATTTTAACCCAGGCTGGATAATGCATTTGTGTTTTGATGTTGAAATTTGAGATAGACCAAACTCTAATTGAGCAAATAATTTTATAGTATAAATGGAAGTTTGGTAGACTTAGCCCCCCTTTTTCCTTAGGATAGGTTAATTTAAGGTAAGCAATTCTCACTGATTTAGGGAACCAAATGAAACCAGCTATTTCTTTGTTGATTTTGGAGAAAAAGTTATTATAGACTAATACATCCAAAGCATTAAGTTGAAATAGAAGTCTAGGTAAGATATTCATTTTCACAATAGCTGCTTTGGACAGGAAAGCTAAATTCATATGTTTCCATCTTTGTAGATCTTGTTGTATGTTAGACCATGTTTGTAATAAATTATTTTGAAGAATAGAGGCTTGATTATGTTCAAAATAGATACCTAAATATTTAAGGCTATATGTTATTCGGAAGGAGGATTCAGGGAAATAAAAGGATTTATGGAAGTTAGGGTTTATAGGAAATATATGAGATTTTTTATTATTTATTTGATAATCTGATGCGAAAGAGAATTTCTCTATGGCATCAAAAATTTTTGGTAGGTCTGTATTGGGAGACTGAAAATATAAATTAAGATCGTCAGCAAACGCTGATAGTGCAATCTGCGTGTTTAGTATTTTAGGTATATTGTGATAGGTATTCTGAGTAATATAAAGAAAGAAAGGCTCAATAAAAATATTAAAAAGAAAAGGAGAGAGTGGGCACCCTTGCCTTGTTCCATTAGTGATCAGAATTGGCTTCGATCTCTGTTTGTTGATGTAAAGGTAGGTTTGGGAATTTGTATAAAGTGTTCTGATCATATCCAAAAAATAATTAGGCACACCAAAATGGGACAATGAGGCAAACAGAAACTCCCAGTTAACTCTGTCGAAAGCTTTGGAGGCATCTAAAGTTAAGGCGATATTGGATTTCTTCCTTTTTGGTAAATTGTATAAGGGAATCAAGGGTTAATGTATTATCCCACGGTGCCTATTGCTCATAAAACCAGCTTGATCAGGGAGATTAAAGACGGAGAACTTTTTCAATCTACATGCTAATATGGCAGCGAATATCTTAATGTCGACATTTATTAACGAGATTGGTCTGTAGTTGTGAGGATCTGCTTTATCTTGTTTATTTTTTAATATTAAAATAGTTTTCGAGTTATTCCAGTGTATATCAGTAATACCTTCTTTAATAATATAGTTAAAGACTTTCAATAGTATGGAGGAGGTATTTGTGTAGAAAACTTTGAAGAAGTTAGTAGTAAAGCCGTCAGGGCCCGGGCTTTGCCTAATTTTAAATTTTTATGATGGCCTGGACTTCTTGAATGTCGAACGGGCAGATAGGAGGGAGACTTGGTTAGTATTAAGAGAGGGGAACTTAATTGAATTAAGAAAAGACTCCATCCGAGGTTTTTGATTATCACTTTTATGTCCGCTATAGATTTCTGAAAAGAGTTCAAAGAACAGGTGTATTATTTCAGAATCTGATTTGTATAATTTCCTTGGTGATGAAGGGTGGAAATTCTAGGAGCACTATTATTATTTTTAGTATTCTTGCTAAGGTTCTTGAGGGCATTTGTGCCCATTCAGAATATGTTGCAATGAATTTCTGTTCCTGAAAGGAATAGTTCTGTGAATAAAGTTCATATAAATCTTTGCGTCGCATTAATCAGTCCTATAGTTTGTGGGTCAGGGATAATCTCTGACTTTTTCCAGAGAAGAAAGTTTCAAGGATAAAGTATTTTCCTTTTTCATGTTTAGCTTTTAAGAAAGGAAGCTTGGCTAATGAGAAAGCCCCTCATTTCAGCCTTGCATGCCGCCCATTGTATGTCCGGGGATTTGGGACTCTGTGATATTCAAATCAAGATCTATTAACATGTTGTTAATTTTTTAATTATATCTTTATTATTTAGTAAATTATTGTTAAGTGTCCAGTTGGCAAAAGTAAAATCAGGCGGAGTGAACCTAATTATGAGAGAGATTTTGGCATGGTCAGAGAAGCATCTAGGCTCAATATTGAAAGTATTTTTAAATTTGGATAGGAGGTCTGAAATTAAGAAAAGTCAAGGCGTGACCATGATTTGTGACAATTGGAATAAAAGGTATAAAGATTTTCCTTAGTCGAGATATTACTAAATTTAATCGTGTCTATAAGATTAAAATCAGATATAAGCTCCTCTAACGCTATGGAAGCTTGAAGATTGTAAGAGGATGATTTGCTTGTGCGATCTAGACTGGGGTCTATAACCGCATTCCAGTCCCCACCTACAATAAATAAGTGATTTGGAAATGAGTTCAGTATTTTATAAATTTCTAAAATAAAAGTCTGTTGTTGTGAACAAGGACCATACAGATTTAAAAACATAACTGGTTTGTCGGAGTTAGGTAGGGTAGATGTAAAGTAACACCATCTGCCGCTTGTGTCAGATTTATATTCATTAATAATTTCCTGGAATTGTTTCTTAATTATGATGGCCACACCTTTCGAATTTGTGCTGTCACCTGCGCTTATTATAGACCTAATCCATTTTCTATTTTTTACTTTTTCCCACTCAGAATTAGATAGGTGTGTTTCCTGTAGAAAACAAACGGTAGCATGAGATTTAAAGACAAGGTGTAGTAGTAATTTTCTTTTTGCAAAGTTTTGTAAGCCATTTATATTCCAAGAATCAATGGACCAACTCATGGGCGTTAAAACCAAAATAGGTATAGGCACATAATATATTTAGTGTAATTAAGATAATGTGTGGGAACATTACTTTTGTGTTGGAATAGTCTACCCTTGTTTTGTTAGATAAAAGACGGAGAGTGAAGAACCAATTCTGCTCTTTAAAAGCAACACAGTAAAATGTAATGGAAGATGCAGCATGATACTTCTTCTGAACTAACCCGGTGCCTACCCACCAACCCCTTAAGCGAAGAAGCATATAAACAAACCAAAAACAACATTAACAATTCTATACATATATACAAAGAAAATCTCATCCAAAAGATTATCAGACCAGAACTCACTTCGGTGCACATAGAGTCTCCACTTGTAAAGAGTACACCAATTTTTGTGTAGAGTAAGCTTGACCTAAGGTATATAAATATAAATCTGTAAGCCTGGAATGTTAAAACTCTGTGTATACAACTAAGAATCTCTAGGAATACTGTACATAACATATTTGTTACTAGAATTGGCATTTCTTGTGAGAATGTAATCACAACTGTAATACAGTCAGGTTGGTATAACATTAAAATAACATTTTTATAAAATTATCTAACAGTATAATGTGTTACTAGTGATGAAACCCAACTAAGAGAGGTTGTGACTGTTTAGTTAATGAGCTGCATATTATAAATACTTATAAAGCATGTTAACCAAGATAAGGTTACAATGAACATAATCCAATAATAACAGAACTATTTATAACCTAAGAGACTAGTTATATATGTGTAACCCACCCTTCAACTATATTAACCTTTTGCTAAATTTTTACAATTCAAGTTAATATTTAAATGCTTTTAAAACTCTAATTGTAACTATCCTTAATCTAATAGAATGAACCTATAAAATACTTGTAGCAAACTACTCTCAGACTAAGTAATCTAAATGTACCCTTGAGTATTTTAAACATCGCCTGTCTTAATACCATTTATGTGTTAATGTTTATTAATGTTTATAAAATCTAATATCTATAACTGTTACAGTAAAACTATTACAATAATACTCCAAAACACTAAAGGAATTTATGAAAAAATCTCCCACCCCAGTGTCCTTTGTATTATGCATCCAAACATATGTTATTACAGAAAAAGAAAAAAAAAAAAAAAACGAAGAAAAACTAAGCATTAATATGCTGAAAAAATCATTTAGTTGGTTAAAGTGCAGTGATCAGCTGCACTACCTACAAAAAGTCAGTTTCTGACTTCCACTATATGAGCGTTTAGCAGTTTGGTGTTTATTTGTTATAGTGTGTGCTTATGTCTTTAAACTGCACCATTTTGTAAATACTGGGGCAAGGGACTCTGCATGCTTAAAAAAAAAAAAAAAAAAAACTTCAGTAACTCTAATAGCTAGAGCTGATCGCTACACAAACGCCAAATAAATGAACTATGTAAAACAAAAAACAGTGGCTTGGTAGCAAGCAGTACTTGAGATCCCATAGTTAAATACAGAAAGCATGTTTTCAGCAATATGGATAACAGGGTAATTGCCTAGCATGGCCTCTTACTTACATTAACACAGCAAGAAAGAAGAAAAACAGAGTAGACGACATAGACAAAAGTAAATATTCATAGTGCAAGCTGGATGATCTGCGTACCCAGAAAGACTCAACCACAGTAGATATAATCTATTGCAGCAGGTACTTTAAAAGCATCACCTGGCAGTTTACATTCCCAGGGACCTAAAAAAGGGAAAATATAAAATTTACATGCATTAGAGATGTGCTTGGTTTGCCTTTTCCCTTTTGTGATATAATACCCGTTATTGTCTGTTTGATGCATTTTTTTATAATACTCATCTTACAGTTCGTCTCCTCTTTCTGCAAGCAACTGCCTTGGCTTTATTTTTGCTGTTTCTGGCTATCACACACGGTTCATCTTTAATCCCTGCCTGGTTGACACCACCATTGCTCAAAGATACCTTAAACATCAAAAAACAGTATGCAGAGTCTTTTGATTTCTTTTTTTATACATAAAGCGCTGCAGGCGCGATCGATGGGGGAATGGGTTCACTGGCGCACAGCTTGTAGAGTCACAGCAAAGGATATCCCGCTGGGAACCTCACAATGAAGTAGCGTTCCTTGTTGACACGTGGATCTATCTCTAAACGGAGATAAGGCTGTTTTAAGTACCTTAAACAGTCCTGGACTTGCTAAAAACTTTTTAAAACGCTGGAAAGCAAGTGACTGAATAGCTGAAGCCTCCGGTGAGTAAATTCAAGTTGAGAAAAGTACAACTGTAGAAACGATCGTGCTGGAGTTATGTGAGTTCATGTTTGTACAGGAATCTTGCTGAAAACTTTTTGAAATGTCTCTCTTGCTTCAATTAGGGATGATATAGAGTATTTAGTATCGCTTTTGGTAGAAAATCAGTGTGCTTGGATAACGATTTGAAACCTAATGTTTCTTTTGATGAGGTCAGAGCAGAACGGGCTAATTTCTGTCTGTTTTCTTTAATGGAGACAGGTAAATCTTGTGTGAAGTTTATTTTATGCTTGTTCCACATAAAGTTTCTATTCTTTTTTGCTGCATAGAGGATCTGTTGAGTGGTTTGAAAGTTAAGTAATCTTGTGTAAACTTGGCGAGGAGCTGTAGTATCTTGTCTTTTATGCAATGCACGGTGAGCTCTCTCAATTATAATAGTGTTACTGCCATCTTCTGAATGTAAAAGTGATTCAAATATTTGTTTTGTTATAGTAAGCAGGCCTTGGCTGTCATAGGTTTCAGGGAGACCTCTTATTAAAATATTATTGCGCCTGCTCCTAGCTTCAAGATCTGTAAGTTTTGACTGTAAATCTGACAAGGAGGCTGTTTTGGCACGTAATTCTTCTGAAATAGACTGTATTTGGAACTCATTAGATTGTGTTTTTGTTCAAGTGTGTCAACTCTGTCCACTATCTGATTAATAGATTTTCCTATAGTTGAGAGTTGTTCCGAGAAGCTTTGTATAGCTGTGTGAATGGGCTGAAGGGCCTGTTTAAGTTCTTCCATGTGAAAGCCGGATCTTCCTTGTTACTAGTGTCACTTTTGGAGGATTCAGTATTTTGTTTATTTGTTCTCTGCCTTTTTGAAAGAGCCTCCTTTTCAGGAGAGAAAATTGCTGATGCTTTAGCTTTGATTGTTTGAGTATCCATAATAATAGAGTCATTTGTTGTTTTAATCTGCCTAGCCATGAGGAGCCAGAGTTATTGCAGACAGCAGTAGGCCTTCCTGAATCACTTTGAGAAGATAAAAAGAAAGATGAAAAAAAAAACCACTGTGAGAGAGCCAGAGAGGGTGAAGATCTGTCATGCGTTTTTCCACTTCCAAAGTAATGCAAGTTCCACATAGATGAAGTAGAAGCAGCTCTTTTTGAAGTAAGTATTACTTAAGAAAGAATTTTGAGGTGAGGAGCTCTGTGCTTAAGCTGTTTCCTAGTCGACCACCATTTTTGAGATTCATCACTTTTACCATGTCCACAACTCTGAATCCCCTCCATTTCAGGGTGCCTTCTCAATTGTGAATCCATGAGACTTGGGGTTGGTTGGGTTAAAGGGATGCCCAAGCTCCCATAAGAAACACCACCAGCTGGTCTATCCATCAGACTTTTGATTTGAGTTGTATGCTCTCCCAACTGGTCATTAATATGTTGCAATAATTTAAAAATGTCCTGGTTGGAAATATGCTCGTCCATCCTCCTGCAAAAAGCCAAACCACTACTAGAGCACAGCAAACCACAGAACAAAAAACAGAAGAATGTGAACACTCCAACGGACACCAAAGTTTACTCCAAAACAGTTAAGCGCTTTCCTCTCCACTAAAGAGACTTCCTCAGAACACAAAATTAGCCTCACCCAACCAAGTTAAATACCCCCAGGGGAGAGTGTGATACCCCTTTGAGGATGCTTCAAGGCCATTAGGGCACTGAAAATACCCTGAGTAAAATTCTGCCATTCACGCTGGGGATTTTTAGCAACAGGAGTAATGTGTTTAGTTTTCTGCTTTTTCTCCACCCTAAAGACCCTTAGAGGTTAATAACCTTGGCAGGACTTAGTAAGTGTAGCAGAGATCTCTTCCCTCACTAAAATCTGAGGAACTCCCCTCGGACCCTTTGAATTAATTAGCCAAAGTTCCCCCTCAACACCTGGAACAGGCATATGAAAAGCCACCAAAGACGTGCGAGAATTCGGATCCATGCCAGCCTCTGACTGGGTCTCAACAGAGAAATCTCAGGTAAACACTGGACGGACTTCAGGGCTTTCATAGCTGCTAGACAGACATCTGGGAAGGCTGGACAGCAACTGGATCAGGCATAGTCTTTTTGGCCTTCTTCTTGGCAGAATGCTAGCCCTCAGGATGGGAGGATTCTGCCACAGCACCCTTAACCAACAGTTTAATTTGTTGGTTCTCGAGGTATATAGAGAAGGAGGATAAATGACTCCATAGGGTCATGGGGACAAATGCATGACAGATAGAGCACTATGTATGGCTTTGGGAAGCACCTAAGCAAAAGAAGACAAGTTGTGACAGTCTTTATGGGGAATCTGCCTCTCACGCTGATATTTTCTCTTCTTGGTTGACATGAACAAAAATACAATACAAAAATGGAAAAAGAAGAGAAGAAACCTCAACAGGGAACTTATCTTAAAACAGCTTGGTAACCTGCACAGCAGAAGGGCATTCAGACTGACATTTGATAAAGGTGTTCACACTGGCGGCAAAGATGCTCCAAGTGTTTGCGTCCCTATGTCACCTTTTTGCACTACTCTTACATGGGGAGTATACGTGTGATGTATGGTGACTAAGATCTAAAGCAGGGGTGCACAACATCGGCCCTGGGGCCAAATCTGGCCCGCGACGCAATACCATCCGGCCCCCAGAGAATAACCAAAAATGTTTTTAAAAAAAGTGAAAAAAATGCTATGCCTTACTCCAGTCACGCAACCTTTCCAGCACGTACTTACTTATCTAATTGACTGCAGTTGCGCACACCTCTAATTTTAGCTGCTGAAGTAACTATTCTTTGTTGTTTATAACTTGCAATCTGTCAACAGTAGTAACTTTCTGCAAGAGTTTGTAATAAGTCATGGCTGCAAGCCAGAATAAAGTTACATGCAAAGTTGATGTAGAAAACAGGCAATTTCATGACTGCTGTCTTAAGTAAAAATGGCAGTCACCTTTACCTATTGTTAACTCGTAATGACTTACTATGTTTTGAGGTGGCCCAAAGATGCATTAAGAATTTGTATAGTGGCCCTCCCCACAAAAAGGTTGTGCACCAGTGATCTAAAGGCTTTGGTACACTGGCTGGATGTTGGGCTATCCTTGGCAGGAAATCCCTTACGTAAAGAACACTACAACAGTGATATGGAAGGGCACCTGGAAATCAGATCTTTAAAAAAAGGGAAGTAGAAAATTACACAGAAATAATTGGAATTTGTGGGAATACATGCAGAGTAAGTCAGGAAGAGAAAGAAAACATTTATGTAATGTATAATGCATGAATATGGCAAATGCTAATATTGTTTGTATTCTTCTCTATTAATATATGCGTGCTTATGTCATAAGTGATAATTCAATAAAAGTGTTTAAAAAGAAAAAAAAATTGTCTGCATAGCAAGGAGGGGGCTGGCGATCAAAGCGGAGACAAAGTGTGAAAAAAAAAAAATAATGTTCTTCAGTTACTCCTTTATAGAGACAGGTCTTTCAAGGGGGCTTCCCCAGTTATAAATGAATAAAATGAAAAATAAAATTCAAATACGATACTGTTGTTAAAAATTCTAATAAAGTATCAGGGTAACACAAAGGCACATGCTAAAAAACTTGGTCAGTCTATCAGAAAGCAAAATTCGCTGTTACACAACAGTTACAAGAATGTGTTCTTTTCCTGTTACAGAGACACACAGGAAACAGCAGAACGGAGAAATCAAAAGCAAGTGGGGTCACTGCTTAAGATGTGTCTTTTTTCTTGGTATGTTACAAGTTAATCTTAAGTCTAGCAGTAACAGTTTAAGCATCATTAACATTTTGTTTTTAGTCACATTATGACAGAACTGTCAAAATGACAAAATGTCTCTCTTTGCTGTGAGAATATGGGCATGTTTTACACATCATTAGGGATCCATGTACAAAACACCAGCTGTGGTACAGACTGTATAATCATGCATTAATACTACTTGCATTCAACCACTTCTATAGCGCTATAAAGACTAGTTTAGAGACTTCCACTTCTGTGAAGCTGTATCCTATCATACCTTCTGATCTGAGAAAGGATTCAGAAAAAAATGGACCACCATATATTTTATGTTTAAATATACTGTGTAAATCTTGTGTGCTGTCCAGCCCTCCAATAAAATAAAATATTTGTCATTTCATAAGCATAATGAGCCTCTCCAAGAACTGACTTTTTAAGAATTTTAATGTACTTCTCAGGAGAATTAAGACATTTGGTCAGTGGTCTTATGGATTATTATGCACCCTGGAGTATGCACTAAAATGGTGCACTATACCTTTTGCCCTGTGAGTGCCTGCATAATCATTTAAAATGATCTACAGGGTCAGACTGCAGAAAAGCTAAAAGTACACGAAGTAAAACAGATCCTGTTTTAACAAAACAGGAAAAGTCCAGACTTAACTCAGTAAAAACTAGATTTTCAACATAAATGCTCTGTGAAAAGTCAGTCAGTCAGAGGTCACAGTAAAAATAGTACAAGTGACTAGTACATACACACAAATACAGTTTTGAACTCTGTAGTACGCAACTGTACAAAGTACAGCTACAAGCAAATTATTTAATTATTTGAGTACCTTTGAAGCTTAATGCATTGATTTGTTAACCAAATAAGTGAATGAGCACTTCTGAAACTGTTTTCAGATATAAATCAGCATGTTACTTGGAGGTGGGAAGAAAACTCTCATGTAAACACAGAAATGGCATGCAAATTCTACACAGACAGAACCCAGAGGTCAGGAGTGATGCAATGAGGTTCACTCCCCCCAAGGAGATTCCACTTTGCTGGATCACATACAAGCAGACAAGAGAGGACAAACATTAACAGTATATAGCCTAAGGTCAGTGAAGGCAGAATGCAAAGAAAGCAATTACATAAGTCAGCCTTATTTTTAGTAACTGAAATCATAAATGCATTTAAACTGCAATGCACATCAATAAATGAACACACCTCGAGAAGTTCTGAAACCACAGGTAGTACTTCGGGGTTACAGATATCAATTGAATCATCTCGGTAAGTCTTCTTCTTGTACTGAATGTTCCCCAAGTGTAGAATTGCAGACAGAAGAGAGAAAATCCTAAGGAATACACAAAAAGTAAGTCATTCACTGCATTAAAATTAAAACAGAATCATTTATTTTTATAAAAAGAGATGCTCCAGTACTTACTTGAACAAAACTTCACTTCTGTACCCCAACACACACACTTCCACACTACAAGTACAAATGCCTACAGTGACACTTAAGCAATCTATAAATTATACAAAGGGCAAGCTTCCACCCTACACAGAGATGACAGTAGCGTTTGCAAACAACCTCTCAACACAAATAATGATTCGTACACAGTAATACAACTCATAACAACAACTGCCAGATTTCAACTGTATTCGGTGCTTTCATACTGGATAGATGTACACTGATTAAAAAATAACACAGAATCATAAATCCAGTGGCAAACCCTAAAACACTTTACTGTTCAAAAACAGAATTATAGGAGGAGCAGATGGGCAAATCATAATCTAGGACTACACAAGAAAAACTATAACATGAGGAAAACAGCTACCATCATGCTGCAATGCTATTTAAAAATCACAAGGCTAAGCACAGAAAAAAAACAGACTATATATCTGGTCTACAAGTGGTTCAGTGACCAAGAAAGGGCGAGTCTGAAAAAGTTCTACAGAAATGAAATAAATATGGCTCAACTCAACTAAAAAGTCAAGGCACATTGCTTCAACACAAGGGAAAACTACCTGTCAGTTTATTAAGAATCATCTCTGAACTAAACTGCAACTAGCTTTACTACTGTACAACACTCCTACAGAAATCAAACTGTAGTAACTTCTGTCTTGCTTGTACTGTTCATTACTTGACTCTGAAACCCCAATTTATACTGTTAAGAAACTGATTTTTTTTTCATGTAAATTTTTGCAATTTTTTTATAATTTTGATAGAGCCTTTTCTCCTAGGGCCTCTGCTGAAAAATGGGCCTGAGTGCCTAGTTGGACAATCCCGATAAACAAAAGGTAATAAATAAATAAATTTATTGGTGCAGAAATATAAAGAAACACCTTTGACAAATGACATAGCCTGTCTTGTTCACAGATGTAAAATGGTAGACACAAAACCATACTGTGGCTTAGAAGGCAGTATATTCGACTCTTTGAGGAAAAACAATAAAAGGTAACGGTCTCCCCAGGCCTCCACTGAAAATGGGCTCATATCTGCCCAGTGGAGTTTCCTGGTCAACAAAAACATACTGGGTTAATATCTCGCATGATGCAATTATAGCAGTTCTCACAACACAGGCTTTTCTGCACTTCACAATGACGGTTTCCCAGATTAGGCAGCTCCTACAACATGGACCACCACATGACAAACTTAGAGAATATAGGACTACTCTAAAAAAACCTTTTTATGACTGTACAAGGCAATCGTTAAAAAGTGTACATTTCTGAAGCTCAATATGGGCAACATTTAGGAAGATGGGTACATTTTTTTTAAATAGTAAGTAACTTTGTGGGGGTAACAATGAGTTCTGAATTCAGAACAGACATGTTTTGGCTACATCCCCACTAGCTATCTATCTTAACACTGATTAACAAAAACAGGTAATCCTGGTTTTAAAAATGAATAAAGCCTCTAGCCTCTTAACTTAGATGCAGGAGTCTATAAGAGAAGTTGTGGCTCCTTTACAATATTCCTCTTCAATGAATATGCGGCTGAAAGAAAAATCCCCAGAGGTACTTCAGAAACAATGACAGCATTTACTCCAAAATGACAAAATAGTCCTCTAAATCCTATAAGTAATAGCCAAATATCCTTGTAAATACAGATGTTAAATCTTATGTTAAAAAGTGGGCTTATAAAATAGAAAAGGTGAGGTATATAACCATCTCATTTTACCAAAACAGTCACAAGAAGAGGATACAGAAGGCAGATCATCTCACTAAAGTATTACACACACAATCTGAACAAAAAATGGAGGTCAACATAGACCCTGCTTCCCTGATTTGCTTTAGCAGCAGGGAAAGCCTTTGAACACATCTCATGGAAATATATTTTAATGTACTTTGGTAGTTAAGATTATTCTAGTGACAGGCAACAGTATCACGATGCTATGCTAAGCCTCAGCCTACAAGTAAATAAGAAAGTCCCCAAAGTATCCCTCGGTACAGCCGTCTTACCATTTATTTTAAATAGTCATCCTAAGCCATGGATCAGCCAGATAAAAATAAAAGGTGGACTTCTGTGTGATCTTTTGCAATGGAAAAGAAATAAAAGTATCAGCATACATGCACGACACCCTGTTACATTACCAACCCAGTTCAATTCCTCACTCGGCTTAACTGAAGGTTGAAGCTGTTTCCAAAATTATCCAGTTGCAATGTCAGCACTGAGAAAACACAAATACTACAAAGCTCATACATGGCCTTACTGTCTTTCTGCTGGCTGGCTTCATGCTGTACAAAGATGAAGTCCTGACCTGGCTGGTTACAGGAGCCAGCAAGGGTGAGGTGATGAGAGGAATGATGGGGCACAGCATGCTAATCTCTCCTAGACAAGGGTATGGGTGTGTGCCTGGGGATATGCACTCTGCCAACAATCTCCAGGGAGATCACGGATGGCAGCAACATTTACTTTCAATATTGGTGGCTATGGAGTTATTTTACTTACAGAAGTGAGAGAGAGAGAGACTCTTTCACTGCCCACTGCAGACCCACCTCCTGGGACCTTGCATGCAAGTGCAGGGTAATAGAAGGGTGCAGAACAAAAATATCCCTGATGGCTGCCTGGATGATGGTTGTGAGGCATTGGCTCTCGTTCAGAAAAAAAAATGGCAGAGCTGGAGCATTCAATGAGATGGTCAGTAGGTGTGTGGGGGTGGGTATATAAAAAAATCAAATATTTGCAAATATGAAGATACACAGTAAACTTTCACTGTCTCAATGCAGCAGGATATGCATTCTTAAAATAAACATCCTCATCAATGCTTTTTTATCCACTTTCTGTGCTAAACTTTTCATAATCCTTAATGTAGTTCAGCAAGATAAAACATTCACTAAAATTTGTATGTGGGGGATCCCATGCAAGAAAAGAATAACACTTAAGATATAAACAAAAAGGAGGAATTAAAGTTCACAAAATATATTTGTAATTCTTCACATCTCATATCATAAGTATCATTTGTATCTCAAAAGTAAATCTAAGATGCTGAACTTATAATATCATCACCTACACCCAACAACAAAGCATTTTTTTCCTTAGGAAGCCTGACCTTTTCTATAACTAGCTATACTACACTACATACAAGTTTATAAGTCCAATACTGCTTTTACTAGTATTGTTTGTAAATGCTCCCCAGTATCTCCAACTATTTTTCCATCTCTCTTATATACCTGACTTCCAGACAGTACCTCAATTCACAGAATAATGTGTAGGTAGTACTATATACTCAAATCACATGGTAACAAAAGAAGCAGTCAACAATGTCTTATGTTTCCCTTTAAATATCCACTATCTATAACTGAATTGTGTACAACTACAGTGTATTTCAGGCTGTGTTTAATAGATCTCACTAAAGCATCCAGTAGTAATGTTTAAAAAATCTGTGCACCAAACGCAATTTTCCTCTTCTCCTTTTTTGAATCTGTGTATAACAACATATTTTAGGAAATGTTCTCTCATTTTCTACTTTTGATGGTCACATGCTGTATATGCAGTCCTCATTACTTTTATGTTACATATTTTCTTAAATATGTGTGTTATTTGTATTACTGTACTATTGTTAATGGAGCTTTTCTCCCTGAGCCTCCACTGAAAATGGGCAACTTGTCCAGTTGGACTTTCCCAGTAAACAAATATAAATAATGTCACAAAATGGGGCAATAACGGCAGAATCTAGAAACAAAAGCAGAGTCTTACGACAGGCCCGGGAAGATATAGAATCTAACTTACAAAATTAAGCCAAGTAGAAATTATACCTACTTAATGTGAGCAGACTGAAATAACTGCCACATTGCCTAAAAGACTCACCACTGTATTATATCTTAACTATGATGCAGTTAGGATAAACAAGTACGCAATGAGGTCAAATACAAACGGCATCAAAACATATTCAAAATTTCCATGCTGAGATAAAAGGAAAGATAATTGATGCAAACAAGCAGCAAGGACATACAAACTTCTAAAAATCATTTGGGAACAAAAATGGACAGATTACTTGAGGTGAATGTCAGCATAAATACCTGGGTAAACCTATGAAAAATCTATACATAACAAAGGTACATGTACTTATTTTTTTAACCAAGACAGAAAAAAATGCTAAAAATGAAACTTCTCAGACATATGCACACAGCAGTCAAAAAGATGTTACTTCTCATTTAAGAAGCAATATTACCATAAAAGGGATGACATTTTCTAGGCAGATACAGTGTAAGGGATATATCTGAAATTTTGATGTAGCAGAAATTGTGAACAGCCAAAGGAGATAAGCAAAGTGCAGAAAGCAAGAGGCATGTCAACGGATTCAGAGTTACCTAAGCTGGGAGCAGTAAATATATACCAAAAATAGTTGCCCAGATAGTAGAGAGTGAGAGCCTGTTTCCCAGGACCAGTGAGCTCATGTTTATACAGTTTTGGTCTGTACTTCTGTAATTATCGTCTAAATTAACAAGTTCACAATGGCCAATTTCAGTTACTCCTCAGACAGGTAAAGCTAAAGGATAGCATTTTTCTAAAGTTAACTGTCTGTTCAACAACTTTGATATGAATTTCTGTGGAGAAGTGTGCATGTTTTTCAGTATTTAATTAGCAATGTGCTTTGCTTATTTTAAGGAATGTATTTTACTACTCAGTTATAAAAACATGTGGCAGGGTAATTATTGAAGTGTATAAGGATAAATGCATAGAACTGATGAGACGGCAACTATCCTTTGAGGAGAACCTGACTTTTACTACAGCTGTCACAAAAATGATATGGTAGGTTCTGGACATAGCCCAAGGCAACACTGAATATTTTTTATATGTTTCTAAAGCTGCTCCTAATAATAATACCAATAACAGTTTGTTAATAGTTCCAAATAATCCATGCCCTGGCCCTATGAAAGATGGCAGCACAATGTCTAAAACACACAGAACAAAGATGGGGAAATTGGGTTCAACCAGCAAACAACTCTTGTGCATTATTATTACACCAAATGAGTCAGTTTTGGGAGACAGAAAATGGAGCCCAAACAGAACAAGTGAGTGAAATGGTTCTTGCACATCAAGGAGAGGTCCAAGTCAGAAATACAGTGGGACCCACTGAAGGGATTGCACTATCTTAAATTAAAAGGCACTAAATAAAGACTCCAAATGGTGTGTACAAAACGTGAGGAGACCTGCTCAAGGATGAAGAGAGAAAAAAAAAACGATAACTGCAATGTACAACAGCAAAACAACAACATTTAATTATATGTTGTGGGAATGCTGATATTTTCAGCACTCTGGAAAGAAGCATAGAAGTTTGGAATGAGGACACAGACAGCTAACACTGACTTGCTCGTTTTTACTTAGCTCAACCTGTCCTTGCTTGAGATATTTTTGCCCATTATCCTACTGGTTGCTACTTACTGCAGAGAAGGATGAATGGTGTGTTGCTATTTACTGCACTCTAACATCAAGAGGTAGCTGAAAGAGAGAGACTATTTACATGTTTTAATAGAGACCACATTTCTTCAAAGATGGAATGACCTCTATATGAGAATATAAAAGTAATACATAAGTAAGGGTGTGTAGGAATAAAGGTTTTGCATACGGAATGCACTTGTTTCCTTGCAAAGACACTGCCCATACCAAAGCTGAATGGACAGAAATCATACAATTAGTCTATAAACAGAAGAAAGATGGTGCCGTCTTATGCATAAGAAAGAAAACGTTATAACTGTTTGGGGACATATCTGTCAATGACCACCCAGGGTGATCCAAGGCGACTCAGAGTAGAGAATGAGAAGACAGATTGTGTAGCCTCACTTGAAAGTCAGTAGTTAATAGTGTGTGGATAACTAAATGGTGGTAGTCAGAAGATCACTCCATGCAAAATACATTGGAGTCTTGTACAATGTATGACCATAGCTGCAAAAAAGCTTTAATGCTGGGAAAATCAGATCGATCTTAAATCAGATTCTAACAGGATGCACAAATATGAAATACTGGCATGTGGAAATATGGCAGAATAGTGATATGTGACTGCAAGACCACCATCTACTATGTTGGAACAGGAATTGTTACTTAATGGCAAAATATGATAGTCTTCAGAAATTGATGGGAAAGGACATGCGCCTACCTATATAATACAATCTGAGTTGTAAACATGGGCTTGTTTTCAATAAATATACTTTGTCAAAAAATGCATTCTACACAGACAATACTATAAGAATGACACTTACTATGGAACGAATAATCTGTAAAGATGAACACGTGGAATGGCTTGAAAGAATCATCCCTAAACTGTGAAGACAGATACCTGGAAGAATGAATATGCAAATGTGATGATTTGGTGAGAAGATTCAGAAAATATAACCACAAATTGTCAGGGGTCAACCATCAACATTGGTGGAGATGAACAAAGCCCTGACTCCATTCCTAGCAACTTGGGTTCAACTGGCAAATCAAGATGCTGGAGAAACTGGTTAGGGGAGGAAAGGAATGTCACCAATATCAGCTCATCCATCATGTGGGGAGGGAGGTAGTTTCAGTCCAATGCATGACTGTCACCTGGTGGAAACAAAGTGATATAGCAACAGGTATGGAAAATGGTAAAATGCTTCAACCTCTTGAGCAACATTGTAATTCTGTGGCTGTGTGGTCAGTATGTGTATGGAACTGTGCTCTCTCTCATATACACAAAGACACAGACACACACACACAGAGCCTGATGCTGTAAGCCTTGTATTTGGCAGGGTGCCTGCAGCAAACAAGGGAATGGAGATGAGGCTTTAAACATGGTACTTGACTAGATGGTGGGTCAAAACTGGCTAATTTACAGCCACACTACAGACTAATAAAGCCAACGAGAGAGGGAAACAAAAGAGTTGATCAGTTCTTATGGCTGTGAATAATAAGGATATAAAAAGACTGTCTGGCATCCAACAGAGTGCAGTAACAGGGAATAATTAATCACTTATAAACTGTAGCTTTACTTTAAGCATAAAGCGTAGGGCTTTAACAGTACTACAGAATTAAGGTAATCCACATGGTATTGGCCTACACACCTGAATATGGCTTCAAAGCCTACATCTAGTGTCATTCACAAGGCATCCACCAGTAAAGTGAAATGACTCTTTCAGAAATAAAGGAGCCTTGTACAACTATAAACGTACATAAAGAGCATGACTTATCTGCTATGGTCTTGTTGGCTAGGAAAAAGCAAATCGTGCTGAAGAAAAATTATTGAACACAAGGATAGTTTGCACTAATGTCTCTGTTAACCTTCAAGTTATGTTACCAAACACAGCACCATTCGTCTTTGAAGAAGATGTTTTGCTAGAACAAAAGAAAGGGGTTACTGTTTTGCAAAAATGTAGACGTAAATGTTGGCTGTGGCTAACAAACAGATGATACAAGTTAAATCCATGGGACAGCTTTCCCTACCAGAGAAAGTGTAGCAGAAAAAAGAAACTGACAGTTTTTCTGCAGTCACTCATACAGGTACAAGAGAATCCCTCGGAGACAAACAATTTCAGACTGAATACTTAGCTGAATGGCTCTGCTCCCAGTAAGTCTAAAGAGCGATGGTCCAAGCCAGGAAAATGAGGAGGATGGCAGAAGTCACTCGCACCTAATAACAAGTTCAAGAAATTACCCAGGACATTTTTGGATATGCTGCTAGCTAAATAGGTCAGAAATCGCTCTGGTGCTTTGATTGTTTATAGTTTCTAATAAGCAGCCTATGTAGAAGAAATCATCACAGGAGACAAAAATATCACAAACCATAAAGCAGTATGTTCTTGAAACAATATAACCAAATAACAAGGTCAGATAGGGTGATGCCTACAGAATACCCTCAACAAAATCCATTTTTAGGCAACAAAAAGTAATATGTGTATATATATATATATATATATATATATATATATATATATATATATATATATATATATATAAACACACACACACACACACACACACACACACACACACACACACACACACACACACACACACACACTTGAACCTATCCCTACATATCCCCTCTTCCAGCTAAAGGTAATGGGAGTCTGTGCCCAACAGAAATTCAACAGAACAGACGACTAAACTTAGTTACAGACCTTGTGCTATAATAAGGTGTACAAAATCAAACAAATCTCATTATCTGTTAATTTATGAATGCACGAGGCAGGACATAATATGTTTGAACCTTGTACCTCACAACCTCTTACCACAAGAAATCTGGACAAAGCCTACAATAATGAGGAGGACAAAGGCAAAATTTTAAATACTGCACTTACAGACTTAGGAAGTGGCTAGAATAACACAGTTTGTATTAGCAAGCATTTTCTGGTGGGTATGAAGCTTGAAATTCATATGTATGTCACTACTTAGTGACTTCAGTCCTCAGTGATTTACCAGAATAAAATACAAACTGTATGAGGAACAGACCAAAAATATGAGGCAAAACCCTGAACATTCTGCGAAAATCAGGACAGTTGAGAGGTATGCTAAACCTTCATACAGCAAAGTACAGTCAAGAATTCCATCATTCTAGAATTATAATCGCTAAGTGCCACAACAGGAGGTAAAGCATAAGTGTCTACCACTCAAGCTCTGTTCAAATAATTTTTACACCAACAAGTTTGGAAAGTCAATACGAACATATGGTATGTACATCCCTTCACAACTTACATCCTGGACTGCAGAATGCTGTCACATAATTATACAAAAGTAGAGCTTGCATTTACGGTTTCAAAAAAATGAACTTACTGTTTACAAGTTGTAGGCAGGAATCCTACCATCTCCATAGCCAACTGCAATCGTTCAAAGTCATGCTTTAAGTCCTCGCCTTCCACGGTAAAGCAATCCTGCATGAAATAACCAGCAAATATGTTAGTACAGTAAAGGGAAAAACTGCACAATTCCTCATTTAAATACCAAGGATTAAGAACCTATACTCGAAATTAAAAGTAACGCTTTCCATACTATTCATGGAGCTGTATAACACAGAAGGAAAGACCACAGCATTACAACATGGGATGAAATGATCACATTTTTGAGGCCCGGGGGCAACAGAAATATTAAAAGAAAAAAATGAGTACACTTAACCTTCCAAACTGAACAAATCAACTACTACCACACTGTTCAGAAATCATCAGCACTAGACTTCTACTGAAATGCATGCTGTGGACTCTCCTGGTCTGATGACAAAGAAAATGTAAACACACTAATGGGGAAAAAACTGGTCCAAGCAGAGTCACTGCTTAGCTCCAGAACTCTACTGATTAGCTTTCCTTTATAAATAAAAATCAGGTATGAGTACAGAAACAAAATCCAGTTAAATGCATCATGTACTGCCAAACAATACATTAACGGTTTGATTAGTAACACTGTATAGTTAATTATTACTCCTGCCACTCCTCCAGTTACTGTAAAAGCAGCAGACATTTTAACCAAGATACCCTTCAGAAATACACCCCTAGGTAAAAGTGTGTTCATACAAATAAATGCTTTGTGAAAAGGACATGCTGTTGAGAATAAATAAACTTAAGATTTAATTATATAAAAAGAGTATACATATTTATATACACACAAATTTCTTTAACTTTGGACTTTTCTGGCATATTCTTTTGATGTACACTGTACAAGAAGAAAGCCTTAAAGTTCTGTACACTTGCTTAGCTATCTGTAGGTTACAAAAAAATAAAAAGACAAAAGCCCTTAATGAACTCGGGTAAATATCACAAATCACCTTGGTCAGAGTTTTACTAAGAAAACTATTTCTATTTATCCTTATTGAAAGGAAGGATGAGAATTCCGCAGATTTCTTATGGAAAGTAAGAACTATTTCTGAACTCAATCACACAGACACTCCCTTCCAATGAACAAATGGACAAAGGCTTCCTTAACATACTTAAGAAAGGCTTTGAATCCAAGTAATACCAAAGGACACATGCTGCTTAGGGACATGTGTTCAGGATTCTGTAGTTCTGCTATCCACTCCTCAAACATACCACCACCATGTACACAAAGAATTGCTTATTACTAAGTGCATCATTAGGCCCAAATGTTTTCTGAGAGTTCTATGTACTAAAGCAAAGAAACTCAAATTAATGATAAATATGAAGCGTATTTCAACATAGAAAAGCAGAAAGCAACAAAAATTGAAATTTAATATCACTAAACCTAATAAAAGTGCCAGCAAACTATCCGAGTAACTCTACGCATGCAAACAAATCTATTATTAAACTTACAAAACATTGTCTAACACAGCCAATAAGCACTGTTTTAAATACCCCCAAAAATATATTAAACTCCGCAATTAAATTTTAAATACATCTGAGCACATAACTGAGGTAAAGAGCTACATGATATTACAAGAATTCACCACATCAAATTTTAAAACCATTAACATTACAAACTTCCATATGCAGCACTTGTAACTTTACTGAAACTGACACTGCTCAAAAACAGTAACAAATACAAAGGCATGACTTACAACAAAACAACTTCAAAAAAATCAAGCATAAATAGAACATATTCAGCCTTCCCTGTGATGCAGACAGATATAGCCTTGACTATGCCCTGGGTGACCTGAATTCAGAAAGCAGTTTGGGCACTAGAAGGGTCGGGAGGTAAGAATAGGACTGCGTGGCCACTGCTGGCTCCAGTCAACAAACTAAGTTATAGCAGGGTGCAGCTAACGGGGTTGTAGTGGCTGTGTGCTGCATGTAGGCTTGGCAGTCTCTTATGAAAAGGTACACTCCCTCCCAGACAGCAGCATGGTAAATCTACTGGCTATCATGGGGATGGTTTAAGAAAAACAGCCATCGCTTTTCCAGGGTGGCTGCACACTGGTCAGTGGCTTGACTTCAGCTTTTCCATTGTGAAAAAAGAAACTGAAAAACAAGGGCCAGGAACTCTGTCACCTTTAGTAAATTCAGTTACTGGCTAGTGAGTACACTGCCTGGATACCAGCAAGTAAAAAACTAAGAGTTTGAGAGAGAGTCAGCTGGAAGGGGTGAGAGAAGGAGAATGACTGGAAGGAATATTGCGGCTGTTAAACAGGGAGTAGCTTGGGCTCCAGCTTTGGTGAACGATGTAGCTTCCATTGGTCTAGAGGTAAAGGTGGGTCAAGTGTGTCCAGAGCTGACTGAAATGGGTGAAACACTGAAGGAGTACATCAACTCAGGTAGTGGGATGCTGGAAAAGATGGAAAAGTTTTAAAAAGATATTTAGATTAGCTGATGTCAAGGTGAGGAAGAGGCCGATTGGCTATTGGATTATTCGGGAAGAGATGTTTCAGGGAGTGGTGGAGCTGGAGGACAGATCATCTAAGGAGGATCTGGGATACTTTGCCAGAGAGACTGGAAGGATCAGACTGTACTGATTTTTTCAGGGCACAGGTGGGCAACTGGACTGGTATTTCACAGAAGTATCTGTTCATTGAAACACATCATGAGTGTGTTCCAAGCCTGGGCATGGGACAGCATTTGAGAGACTTGTGTAAAATCCTACCAGTAGAGAGAGTTAATTCTGACAGGGCTGTGTCTAAAGAGCAAAGTGTTGGAGACACTGGAGTGTTTGTGGAGGGTAATTGTTCACTGTACACCAGGCAAAAGAGAAACAAATGTATTCCAGCAATAAGGGAGTGTCAGAGAAAGGACAGGTGTGGGGTTCAGGCTGCTGTGTCCAGCTGTCTTTGGAATTTTTTTTTCCTGGAGGATTGGGTCATTTTTTGATGCAGTGTAGGCTAAGGAGGAACTACAAGGGTTTATCCAACAGAAAGTGCGCCACTGGGTGAGGGGCAAGGGGACTCTACTTCGCATTCTTCTGATAATAAAGTACATGGAGGGACTTCTGGTTTTCCAAGGCAGGGTGCATGGCAGACAGAGAAGGCTGAGGGGCTGACTACAGGAATAGGGAGTACCTTGGAACTGAACCAAAGTGTGGTGTTTGGGGTTTGGAGATGGAGGTGACCTGGGGGACCAGTGACATGGAGATTGCTGAATGGGTGTGAGACTACCAGGCACTGATTGCATTCATGAAATGTGAATCTACAGGAAAGAGTGGACTTTTGTTGACTTTGTTAGACTTGTGGGGGGCGGGGGACATTTGCCTCACTTTGTGTCACTGATGTTTGGGAGGACAATAATGGGAAGGGAACAGGAAGGGAAAGGGTAACTGTGGATAAAACAATTTCTGTTCTTGGGAGTGTTTTCATGGAACTTTTCATGATGGTGGGGCATTTTTAGTTGTGTGTGATGGGGATACTGGGCTAAACAGATGCCTTTTTCTGGTGTTAAAAATGTGGGTATTGTGGTATGAGGGGCTGGACAAATGCATGTTTGGGTTGTTGGGCTGCGGGAGTGTGCAGATTGTGAAGTGTGTGGATGTGAGTTTTTTTCTTGCTTTTGTATGCGTGAATATCTGGATTGCGACCCTTGACTTAATCTAATAACACATTTTAAGTGGAAGCAGGTAGATGGGAGATCACTGAATATGGTGAAAGGTTTTTCATTGGCAATAAATGTTTAAGCTCGTCTTTAGAAGCCTGCAGCTGAAGGTGACATTTTTTCTTGCATTTCCATTTAGACAAATTGATTACGCAGCAATAAAAAAGCCAAAGCATTGGTTTCTTCAAGGCTAGAGGCTGGTGTTTTTTGGGGGTATGCAGGTTGTTTTTCACATCTGGGCAGGGAATAAAGATAAAAACACCAACTGGTGTGGGTAAGAGCACAGGCGGTGGCATGCATTCTGGCATGGATAACCTCAACTTTAGGTTGGATAAAGCCTGTGTTGGCAACTATTTGGGACAGCTGTTCCTACTGGGAGGGTTGAACTTTGTTGTTTGGGGATGTATATGGTTTTGTGTGTTTGTGTTGAGTAGATGGGTTGTGAGGGTGCTTGTTTTTTGTTTCAGGGTTTTTGTTGGAACAGAAAGTGTTGAAGGATGTAACATGGGTCTTGAAGGAACTGCATGGAGGACCAACCTGCCAGACGCTGGTAGGTGTGTATGTGTCACGGGAGCTGGAAACAGACATTTGGAAGGGCTGTCATAGATAGTAGGTGGGAATGTTGACCTCTTGTCGTGATGGCAACCCTTTCCATATTGTCTTGGAATGTGAATGGTCTTACTGGTAGACAGAAAGGAGGGACTGTTTAACTGTGTTGGGAAATGCAACAGGAGACACAATTGGAAGGAGTTTGGCATGTGAAACTGATAAAGAAAAGATTTTGGAGTGGGTATTCTGCAGAGTTTCAGGGATGGGGGAGAAGGGAAGTGCTTATATTAATTGCTAGAGGTGCTCCAATGATGGAGGAGGAGAAGGAAGATGGTTGTGGTGGCAGTGGGGTTACTGGTACGGAATGAGGACTGCACTAGCATGTATTTGCATTCCACCTGGGGCTGGTGCTGTGCAGCTTGACACACTTTTGGTAGAGGTATTCAGCTTTCAAAAGGAATGCGTCTTGTGGTTGGGGACTGGAATTTGGTTTACAGCAGTGGGATGTATCTGGAGGGCCTGGGGGAGGATGTAACAAGACAGGGTGGATTTCTGAAGAGAGTTGTGAAAATAGAAGATGTGGATTCAGTGGTGGGAACATGGACAGAGTTTGCAGGTTATTCCACAGGGGTATGGTGACTGGGCTAAACTTGACAGAAATTATATTTCACAGGAACACATCTGTTTGGTCAGGAGCCTGACAAGTAAACAATGGCTGTTTAAGATCATGCACCAATGATAGCTAAGTGAGAATGCAGGGTGATAGGGTGAAGATGGGATGTTGGCGTCTCCCAACCTGCCTGTTGGTGGGAAAGAAATTTGAGGAATGGGTAGTGGAAATTGTTCAGAAGTTATTAGGGAAGATAGAAAGTACTCCAGTGGTTGTGGCTGGTGAGTGGGATGGAATGGGAGTGGAGTTTGGGGATAAAGTATGGATGAAATAAGGGGTGGTGTGGTTAAGAGGTTACTGGAGTTGTTTGGGGGGGCTAACAGGGGTTAAGGCGTTGCAGAATGGGGGAGTCTCACAGGGTGGAGAGAATAGCAGCTGCAGAGTGCTGGAGAGGGGATGGGAGAGTACCTGGATGGTATGCATGACTTTGGAAAGATTACTGATGGGTAACTGTTTTTGGTGGTAACTCAGGACACAAACACTTTTAGCACTGCAACTTGAAACTTTTAGCACTGCAACTTGAGCAGCAGAGAGTGGAGGGATTGTTGCCAAACTTGGGAAGCTTGTGGCAGGAAGGATGACCAGAGATCCTGTGGAGGTATTGGGAGATGTTTTGGAAATATTTATGGGGGTTTGCATAGGGTGGAGAAATCGGGATGTAAGGAAGGAGTACAAATGGAGATATTTGTGGAGGACTTGAATGTGCCAGGGCTGGAGGTGGCTGGGGCTTAATGGTTGACATCTGAGTTGGGAGGAGATGAGATGACAATGGTGATGTATATCCAATCTATGTGAGGGTCTCTGGAAGTGAATGGTGTTCCAGTGGAGGTTGGGTTCAAGAGGGTGGTGAAGTTCTGGAGGGCTTTATCTGGCAGAATTTTGAAGACTGGGGAAACACTGGTATCCTGGGGGGCGGCGGCAGGACTGTGATGGCTGTGGTATCTGGAAATGGTGGGGACTCATCAGATCCACCTTCATGTGGGACCATTTCAATTTTAAACCATAACTGTAGGATGTTTATATCTGTGGTGGCTAGTGTAGTGGCAAGGATATTGCCAGGATTGATGGATGTTGATCGGTTTAGTTTTATGGCGGGGAGGCAGGCATTTGACAACATTGATGGAGCAGTGATGATCCAGAGGGAAGCTGAGTGTGGAAGGTGCCACTGCTGTTGGTGGGTCTTGATGCAGAAAGGGCATTCAACTGGGTGGGCTGGGACTGTGTGAGTGGGGCAATGAAGGCATCTGTATTCCCTGATACAACGGTGAGTTTTATTGGGAGGGTGTATGAGGTATTGGAGGCAAAGACTGGGGTGGGAGGATTCCACTCTGATAAGTTATATCTGGGTGGAAGAGCCAGGCCAGGAGTTTCTTCTTTACCCTTTTTTATTTGCATTATGTTTAGAGCAATTGACAAAGAAATGGGGAGGGGGCTCAAAAATTCAAGGGTGTGACTGGTGTGGTAGTCAGGAGAGGTTGGCTTTGATTGCAGATGATATTTTGTACCTGATGGAGCCAGGAGGATGTCTCACTGTTGTGGGGCATTCTTTTTTGGATTTGAAATTGGTGAGGATAAAGCAAAGACTATGGCTATGGACTGTGTGATCACGCATGAATTAGATCAGAAATGCCCATGTTTGTGGGGACATGATGGAGTGAAGTATTTGGAAGTATAGGTTAACTGATGGAGTGAAGTATTTGGAAGTATGGGTTAACAGGATTCTGCTGTGGTGGCTGGGGATGATTTGGGTAAGACTAGACAAAAGATGGTGCAGGAGCTGAGAAGCTGTAGGCTGTTGACTGTGGAAATGGACAGTAGAATACAGGTAGTTGGAGTGTTTTTAGTCCTTTGGTTATGTGCACAGGTCAGGCATATTTCTGTCAACCAGAGCAGAGGTTGTGGATAGTGACTGGTGGAGTGTTGTGGGGTTTTGTCTTGGAGGGGAGGAGGGCAGTTGTTGGGTGGAACAGGTTGCTCCTTCCAGTGGAACAGGGTGGTTTGGAATTGCCAATTTGAGGGGATATTTTGCAGCTGCACAGATGGGGTGCTTGTGCATGACAGACAGGGGGCTGCAGTTCAAAGTGGGGGTGATGGTGAAGTGGGGGGATTTGGGAGGTGAGGTCAGAGTGGGATTTTGGATGTCGATCCTTGGGGAGAGTGGCAACAGTCATGCAAAATATTGTGTTCGTGGAATAGCATGGAGTATGCTGTGAACTAGGTTGGAATGGAAATGAAGAGGGGAGGCTGTAGCTGGGGTTGTGATAGTGGGTGAGAGGGAGCTGGAGTTTGCAGGAAGGAAGCAGGCAAAGGAACCAAGGTGTTGAGAACAAATAATTAAAGAGAAAGAGGGGTGGTGGAACGGGAGGAGGCTGGGACGACATTTGGGCTGTGGGCCAGGGACTGCCGTCTCTGTCAAGAGATTGATATCGGAGTGTGGGCAAGGGGAAAAGGATAGGAGAATCCTAAATGAAGGACCTGCACTAGCTGAGTTTTTAGTTGAATCGGAAACAGAGGCTGCTGTTGGAAGGGGGCTGTTTAGTCGAACATGTGGAATATTGCATGATGGCTATGGAAATTGATCAGAGTGGTTTGGAAGAATTGGGAAGCAAGATTAGATAAGCAATTTACAAAGAAACAATGGGAGGATGCGTGTGGTTCCAGGTATGCAACCGGGTCTGAAGGATTTGGGATTTTTGCTTGTGGGTATATGCATAGATGCTTTTATGCCCCAAGCAGACTCTGGGGAGTTTTTCCTTGGGCAGATGTTGTGTGTTGGGGATGTGATGGGTAAGCGAGAGAGGTACCTGGGAGTATGTGTTTTCAGTGTGCAATGAGTTGGCAGACTTTACAAATTCCCTACAGAGCACTCTGTCAGGTATACTGGGCGAGCATATGAGTGTAACTGGGGAGGAGATACTTCTGATCTGAGATACAGAATCTTGGTTGCCTGGACACAGTACAGCCTTGTTGGTTTGACTCTGGTGGCTGCCGGGGGGGGGGGGGGGGGGGGCAATTGCTGGAGAATTTAATTCAACGTCTGGACCAGCCATGTTTGAGGTGGTGAATATTGTGACAGAGATACAGAAGCAGGAAGTGGGATCTTTAGAGAAGGGTGGGGGATAGAAGTTGTGGGAACAATGCATGTAGAGCAATGTTTTGGAGAAGGGGAAGGGTTTGGGAGGGGCAGGAGCTGAACAATTTATGTAATGTTGGATTGATCATATTGTAAAGAAGAATGTATGTGTAATTTTAATGTTTGTAAATGTGAATTTGTTGATAAGGTTTGTTTGCTTTTGTATAAATATAACTTACCTATGTCAAAAGTGATAATTCAATAAAGGTGTTTTCTAAAAAAAATATTTTAATTAGTGTTAACAAAAAAGAAGAAAAGGAAAATAGAAGAAAAAGAGTCATCAAAATAAATGACACCTCTGCGCTCGCCTCCTGACTTGGCAGGAAACAGAGAGGAAAAAAATAGGCTGCCTCCTTGCCCTGTGGGGAATGAATGAGTTACTAGTACCCACAGTAGGGGCCTGATGATCAGCTAGATTTGGGGTACAAAATGTAAATAAGTAAATAAACAAACAAAACACATTTCACCCGTTTGATATAATGTTCTTTAGTGGCAATCCGCATACCAATATGCATAATACAATACATACTTCGCCACCAGAAACTGAGCCTTAACCATCACTTCATTATCTCACTCTCTCTACTGTATAAATAAATAAATAAATACCAACAGTTTACAGTTTTAATGTGTTCACCAATCTTATGCCTGCTTGTACCATCAGTGACTTGGGTTTGATTAGTAACTCAAGTGACAGGAGGTCCAATACATGAAGGAAGTAACTGGCATTAGGAAGAAACAAATGGTAGAAATTCAACTTGTCTTCCTCAAGAGGACAGCATGAGACGAGTCTGCCTTCCCCCAGCTCTAGACTGGTGTAGCTGATCACGGACTCTGCCGACATAGTCAATGTCCAAACTACAAGAGGAGGTGCAGAGATAAAAGTGTGTACCCAATCTAATCTTAGACTTCTGCATATCTCCGGCTTGGGGGTTCACTCAGGACACTTGACGAACAATACATCAAAACTCTGCTTCTTGCAGTGTAATGACCCAGGGTGCACAGTGTATGTACTATGTGTCTCCATACTAAGTGCAGCAGGAGACAGGACCAAACATTTAAACAAACGAAAAAGAAATAATAAAACACAACTGTGTAGCATTTTGCATGCTACAATGAGTAGAACTTCACTGTTCTTTGGATTAGTCCCTACTCAAAATACTGAATAATATTCTATACAAGTGAAACAAAAACAAAAAAGACCCAAATTAGCAAATCGTACTTGAAAGTATAATCACTCCAGACTGCTTAGATCTAAATATACAAATATGCTACTCACTATTAAAACTTACAACCACTTCGTAGTTTCTCTCTTCTTAGTGTATGTAACAGAGGCACACTTACCTCCAGATCTCAGGTCTGGACATGACTGAAAAAAAATTCTAACAAAATTAAAAGACCATCTCGAACTGTAAATATGTTAAGCAATGGCTTACACTAGTTTATCTATGACAAAGTGACCTCAGTTACTAAATAAAGTATTCCTTATAATGGGATATAGCTAAACATTACATTTAATTAATTACCATGTTTCTCCATTTTATCTTTCAAGCAATACTGTCTCTATTCATATTCTTAATTATTTCTTCTTGTTCACTACTTTCACTTTTAGTCCAATCTTTATTTCGACTTCTGATTTTCCTAATATATGAAAAACCTTCTTTCGGCTTTTGCCGGTTAGGGGTTGCCACAAGTGGAACTTCGGTCCGCTAATGATTGGCAGTGGATTTCTACGGTGCTGAGTTGCCAGCCTGACGCCTAACCTTCAAAGAAGGCACACCTATTCACGCAAGCACCTACCTGCATGTCTTTAAACGTCACTTGACTGCGGGGAGCACATGCAGACTCCACACAGAAGGCGCTCCAGCCGAGAATCGAACGGGAGAACCTCTCGCTGTGAGGCGACAACACTAACTGCTGCATCACCGCGGAAAAATGTGAAAAACCTGATCTACCTAAAATATGCTGAAATCTATTTGCATTCCCTCCACTAAACAAACACTATGTGGTTGTTTACAATTTGTAATACTTTCTTAATTACAAGTCTATAATATTACCAAATGTAAATGTGCAGTTGAAGTTCTCATGTTATGTTACATGAATTTTTTTTTTTTTTTTTAATATATCTACATAGTTTTTATTATCTAACTTCTCTTCCCAGGCTGCTGATGAAAATGGTCAGACTATCTTATGAATAACTAAATAAATACATAATTCAGCTGAGTCCTTTAATTAATTTTAGTCTACCAAAAAGGATGAATAAATGAATGAATAAATAAATAAACAAATACAGGCATAAATAATCCAACAGAGTCTTTTAAATAAATTTTAGGCTTACAAAAGAATTACTTAAATTTGTTAACCTGCAATGTCAAATAAAACAAACCATACCGACATATATACAACCTACCTTTTAAAGACTGGACTTATGAACTGCATGACCAGAGACAGCATATTTCTCTGGCAGAAGATAAGACAGATGAAGTGCTCTTGTTTATACTAACACAAAAACTATTAAGGGAACAAAAAGCCAACAGATGTGAAAACAGAACATCACAAAACAAAAAAGCAAATGTAAAGCAAAAAAAAAAATACAGATAGATTAAAGAGCTACTTTCTTCATGCAATATAATTCCCCAAACTGGCTATGACTTGGAAGCAAGAATATTGCATGCTGGGGGTTATGCCACTATATTTTGCAACAGGCAACAAATATGCCTTCTGGTTGTGCATTTTGTGTTTGTCTTTTTGCAGTCTGCTTTGCAACATGAATATGTATAAGAACATGTAAATATTTCTTGTTTTTACTATACCCTTTATTGCAGAAGTTAACCAAAAGGCATCCACCCTAAGTATCAGGTTTGTCAGCACAGTTTTGTTTATGGATGCCAACAAGTACACTTGTACGGAAAGGATGAGAAGATAGAATGAATGACAAAGAAAGACAGACAGAGAAGCAGAATGGCTATGGAACTCTGTCCTGTTTTCAGTACAAGGACAAAGTCTGTTATACTTAAACACACATCAGAAAAAAATTAAAACTAGAAAACAAAATAAACCTGTATCAGCAATAAGGGCTAGTTCCTGTTTTTAAGCAAGTAATATGGAGATAAGCAAGAAGACAGACACAAAGCAGATGAGAAAAGTCTTTGCAAAGTTGAAGTAGTACTCAGACAGGATAACAGAATTGGTGCAAAAGATACAATATAACAAGCTTAAGAAACAAAAATCTAAGGGAACAGTACAAAGTGGGATGGATAAGAGTTACCAAACACCCTAAAATTGGGTGATTTCAACTACCCAGACATTAACTGGGAGAACTACTCAAGTACTAACTCCCTTGCCCAACATTTCCTAGAATTTATAAACTCAAATGACCTGGATCAACTGGTCAACACGCCCACCAGAAGTGACAACATATTGGACCTGGTCATCACCAACATGGGCGACCGGTGTTCCACACCGGAGGACAACCCCTCGCTGGTTAGATGTGACCATAAACAAATCACTTTGGATATCCACATTCTTTCCCCACCCACGGACAAGAAAACCACCGTAAAAAACTTTTCAAAAGCAAACTTCACGTTACTTAAGACCGAAGTGGAAAGTTTCAAAGCCCCCATGCTAAAGGATAACGCTGTCCAAGCTGCAAAATCCTTTACTAATGCATTCTACAGGCACCTATAAGAAAGCAAGGATCATGCTATCCAAAGCAAAACCAAGACTCACTCCTCCAAGAAAAAGAAACCAGTCTGGTGGACCCCTGCCATAAACAAGCTATACAACAGAAGGAGGAAACTAGTACAGAAAAGAGTAAAATCCCAAGAAGGGAAGACATCCCTGATCAGTATCAGCAAGAAACTACGATCCCTCATAAAACTGTCCAAGGGAGCTTCTAAAGAAAAATTGCCAAGGACTCCAAAGATAACCACAAGGCATTCTTTAGCTATGTCAAGAATCTAAGTGGCAATGCTCATATCTGCTCGGAGTTAGTGCAGAATGGCACAAAATACACTGAACCAACCGATATTGCCAACATCCTGGCAGACAGGTTCAGTGCAAACTTCACCCCCCTCTCACCCCCCAAAAGGCCCATAACCATCCCAGAAGAATGTAGAGCCCCTGAAATCACAGACACTCAGGTCAAAACAGCCCTCTTCAAAACCAAAAACACAGCATCAATGGGAACAGACGGTGTCCCAGGCTGCGTCCTAGACGAGCTCAAAGATGAACTAACCCCTTGCCTATACACACTGTTCAAACTCAGCCTCTCCACAGGCTATGTACCCATAGAGTGGCGCACAGTAAAGGTTATTCCGCTCCACAAAGGTGGAGCCACAACAGACCCCGGGAACTATCATCCTAGAAGCCTGACTAGCATGGTCTGCAAGGCTATGGAGCGCATCATCATGGAACTCATGGAACTCATTAACAGAGACATTGGGAACTTCCAAACACTGGACCCTACCCAGTTCGGCTTTGTTAAGGGCAGATCATACCTCCTAAACCTGGTGGACTTCTTTGAGACAGTTACCAAGGCTATAGACGAGGGAAAGGTGGTACACATAGCATACCTGACCTGGCCTTCAACACCATTTCCCATTCTGGTATTACAGACAAGCTCACCAGCCTGAACATAAACCCCTATGTCACAAGATGGGTTGCCAATTGGCTCACGGACAGAACCCACATGGTGAGAGTTGCGGGAGCTAGGTCTGACTCTAAAATGGTTACAAGTGGCTTTTCCCAGGGCTCAGTCCTAGGAGCCCTCCTGTTCGGCATATACTTCTCAGAGGTACAGGCAAGCACAGGAGGACTATGGCTGACCAAGTTCGCAGACGACTGAAAACTAGGGGCTATAACTGACTCTCCGGCTGACACAGACATCCTCCAAAAGGGTCTCACTGAGACGGATACCTGGTGTCAAAATCATTGCCTCAAGCTAAATGCCAAAAAGTGCATAGTCATCCCCTTTGGAAAAAACAAAGTACACCCAAACTACCACATAGGTGGTAGCCCCCTAAATACGGAAAACGTAATAAGGAATCTGGGGACCCAAGTAGATAGTAATCTCTCCTTTGATAATCACATTGCCAAAGTGGTTAGAAAATCCTTCTATGTGGCCCACCCAATTATAAAAGGGTTTGCATCCAGATCAAAAGAGATCACTGTGCCCCTCTACTCATCACTCATCCAACCCAACATAGAGTACAACGCCCCATTTGGGATGTACCTTACCAAGAGGATCACTGGCCTCAAACAGATGCCCTATGCAGCTCAACTGAAAAATCTCCAGCTGTACTCGGTTGCATACCGCCTACTCAGAGGTGATGTCTACCTGACATACAAGGCCATGTCCAACCCAGAATTGATAGACATGCTCCACCTAAAGAAAACCTTATCCCCTCGAGCCACAAGCTCTAGGGATCTAAACCTCACCACAAAAATAAATAGGACGTGCTGGAGGGATAGATTCCTGTCCCAGAGACTTCCCATGCTTTGGAATAAGATTCCAATCTACATTAGGCAGAGCTCCTCGCTAACACTCTTCAAGAGAAACCTTGACGAGTGGATGGGAAACAGAAAGTTTACCCCAGGGATCACTTCAGTGACTCTGCTGGACAGAGGCACAGGGAACTAATCTAAGGGGGCAGCGAAAGCCAACACATTCTGGCTAGGCTTATAAATGCCTTCGGGCAGATAGCCTCGTACCTACATATGAACCTATAACATACTCAAGACAAACACAGAAAAGTAAAGAAGAGTGTGAAGACAGCCGAAGGAACACTGGAATGCTGAGCTACAGATATCACCAGTGGAAATACAAGTCACTACGAAGAAGGCAGAATTGCAGGCTATCTAATTTGCAGAACTTCAAAGTTTAATTTACTCCAATTAAAGCTGTCAGTAGCTCAGGTACTAAAACTGCATTAACACACTTCCATAGTATTAGTTTCACTGTGTCGACTCAGTATATTTGCGCATATAATTAAAAAAAGTTTTAAATCTTATTCAACAGCAATGTGTTGAATACAAATTTGCAATATCCTTCAGAGATCTGTCACTATTAAAAACTTTAACAATTCGCAAGGTACAGATACAACAACAGATGTTTATCTGAATAAATGATTTATAATGGAAGAAACGGAGATGAATGTTAAAATAACCCACCTTCCCTTTGCTCTGTCAACTGCAGAGTTTTGGCAGCTATCCCTGAAAAGCATACACCTTTGGCAGATGCCAACAACTTTTTTGCTATGAAAGATAGGCCAGGCAGCTAATGCCAAAACTCCACTCTGAACCTGCCAAGTATGCACCGCAGCAAGGCATAATGCTTGCTGTTTAAATTTAGGTGCTGTACTTGACTCGGTTCCGTTTTTAGAAATTTAATGAAATAATACAGATTAGAATACTGTCCTCTAAAATTTGCTTTATTTAAAAATAAATAAATAAATGAAGTAATACAGATTAGAGTACATTCCATACATTTAAACAAGTCTCCAGCTATCTTCTGTTATGTTTATAAATCAGATGAGAAAACTGTGCTGATTAGATGCGTGCCAAATCATTAAGGACTGTATCCTGACTTTATGTGCCAATAATACTGTCCATGAGACAGCCTCCTTCTTCAGTAATTACAGAAATAAATAAGCAGCAGATACCATGTTATATAAGGCATTACACTTTTACAAAAGTAACTGCTGAGAATCCATTTAATGGAGTACGTTCAGTTCTGAAACAAAACTGTCTTCACAAGAGTACAGGCTGGACGGATAGAGCCTACAGGAACTCAAAGAACATAACTAAGGTCCAATGATAGCCTTAGAGTTTTCAGGATCCAAAGCATGACTAAAAATTGGGGTCTGGAGATCCAGCAGAAATAACAAAATTCAGAAAGTTTCCAATAGTGTTAAAGGGACACCAACAACATTATGGGGTGAAGGGACACACACACACACAAACAGACTACAAGAGTCACAGGGTCATAGCAAGATTGAGGGATTTCAAGCATGAGTAACAAAGTTCTTAAGACGAAGGAGGGTAAATGGATAGTTAGTTAGTCCTCTAAGGACTAACAGTAGATTGAGAGAAATCATGAAGTTCTACTTCTTGATTTATTTTTGCATAAAATGAATGACTCTGGTAGACAGGATCACAACCAACCAGTGGAGGGAAAATATATTATATAGTTTGTTGACAAGTGGCCAAATGTTTGATATTCTGACCAGGTAAAAAAAGCCAGTACATTTTCTGTGTGTGGGTGAGATTAAGGTACAGTGAGAATCGGAGAATTTTCCCTTTCCCCACTTTAGTGCTACCCTTGAATTGATATATATATATATATATATATAAAATCATTAGGGGATGTGGGGGTGGGTGCAAAAATATGTTTTACATTTTTTTTTATTTTATTTGATCAGTGAGTGAGTGACAAGCTGTGTTAGATCACTTGTCATTTGATATTTTAACTTGTTTATATATATATATATATATATATATATATATATATATATATACATTCATATATATATATACACACACACACACATGCACGCAAGTATACACATATTTACACACACGATTTTCAAGGCAACATTAGCAGTAATAACCTTTTGGATCTTATTCCTGCCATCTACTGTTATCCCTCTAAGGCTTAAACAATGTGCAGAAAGATGTTTGCATTTCTTACTTTGAGGCTTTAACACATAAAAAATATATGACACAATGACCTGCTTTGACTGGGAACATCCAAGGCCCAGGAGCCATTGACAATTGCAAAGATACTAGTACCTAAATACTTGTCTTGCTAGGTTTTGTACCAGAACCATACAGTCATATTACAAACAAAAACAAAAAAAAAAAAAAAAACTAAAGATTTTCAGATTAGGACATTTGAAAAACAGAAGAAACTGGTTTAAAAAAAGGGTCATTTTCAGAATAAACTGGAGAAAAAGAATATAAAAAGTTCTCAATTACAAAAAGAAGTTAGCTACAGCATTGACAGTGGTGCAAAATCCAGCATGCCAGGTAAATGGACTGCTGACACTGCAGTGCAGCATAACGGGGGAGGGGGGCTACTGTCCCGGAATGTGTCATCCTTTGGATGAGACATTAAACCAATGTCCCAACTGCTTAAATTGGTGGTAGCTCAGGTGGATGTAAAAGATTCTACAGCACCAATCAAAAAGAGTTGGGGAAGTTCCGTAATTTCCTGGCCTTATTTCCCCTAGTAGTCATAGCTGGCCTTAGGCAGAGACCAACTAGGCGGCTGCCTAGGGCACCGCTCTAGCAAGGGCACTTTTCCAGTATTTACTTGGTGTTGGAGACCAGGATGGGGGCACCGAGTGGTGTGTGGGGGGTGCCATGGAGCCCTTTGCCTGGTCTACCAGTTGACTTAAGGCCACTTCTGCTAGTAGTATAAATACCACTCCAGGTCTCCCCTGAAAAGAGGCCACTTGCCTAGTGGGACTAATAAGGAAAAATAAAAATAAATAAATAAAATCTGTGCTCGAGCAGGAAACATTCCATAACAGACATTTGCAAGGATCAGAGTAACATAACTGAAGCATAGGATCAAACGAAGAAGCCGGAAAAACATTTTTTTTCACAGTGGGTGATGAATGGCTAAGTGTGTATAGGATTAAGTAGCAAAAAACTCGAAGGGATTATGGTAAAGATGCGAGACAATTCTAAAGGGGAGCAGGGTGTTTGTTAACTTTGACCTTCATCAGTGCAGTTCTTGTTACTAAAGCAAGCTTTGTATTTAATCACAGCTACTGCTTCTAGCATAGAAAAGAAATGGTAATGCAAACAGAAAGGGTTATTGGCCGTGATGACACTACTATGCAATAGTTAAGTCTTCATGCCTAAGCTTTGAATGACACAAATGTACACGTAAATTTCAACTACTCTTAAAATGTATTCAGAGATGTTTGCCTTTCACATATTTCAGATAAAAATTTAATGTAACTATATTTCAATTTTTAGCTCATTTGCATATAACTCCTAACGGTGCTTGAGAACTAAGTAGCAGAGTACAAAGCTTTCATAATGAAGGCATCATTTTTTTTTCAGATTATGCCCTATATTTTTAGTGTTTTGATCTGTGCAGTCTGTTAGACTGTGCATATATACTTCCACAATGCATGATGTCAACAGCAAGGATAGTATGTGGCACCTAGTTAGCTTACTATAAATGGCAGCTAACTCTCCCCATTCATTTTCTAATAGGAAATGAACATCTGTTAGCTAGGTTCACATCCTCCCCTGATGAAAGGTGCAATAGTTGAGGGCCACTCTATAATATCTTTCCCCTGAAAAAGACGCATGGCACTATTCAAAGCTAGGCTTTTGGCAATCTGTGGGTACTGTCTCATACCACTAAGCCAGCATTTTTTTTTTTAATTAATATGGCATGCACCATTCCAACACCTTATGTGGTCACTGAACATTAGGAGTTAGGGTTTACCGAAAGGGAGTTTAAGTTATTTGGTCAAAATATTACCATTGCCTTCATACACAGTACTAATATCCCCTACATAACTTTATAACATACTTTGAAACTATACTCTTCTTTGTAAATCTTGAATTCTTTACACACTTTTCTGTAATGAAACGCAAGATCACTAAACTTCTTTACAATGTTTTCTCTTCTACAGTATAAATCCATCTACTTCCTGTAAGAATTTATAGTTACCAGAAATGTATAAATTTCTACATATTGATGTAAATACTTTACTGTTTATACCTGTCTTATAACTATGTTTTCTTCTGAAAACTGTCTGAAATTCACTTGTTAGTAATCTCTACCTCAAAATATTACATCCCTAAACCACATCCATGCAAACTGTAACAAACCCCCCTCTCAAACTGAATTTGATCTCTCCCCTATCCCCATTTCCTACATAAAAAAACTCTTGCTAAAGCTAAAACCCTGCTCCAAGTCAGCTGACAATATTCCTGCCAAATTCTTTAAGATTGCTGCTGATGCAGCAGCTTATCCTATCAGCATTCTGATCAATGGATCGATCCAAAAATCATATGTTCCCCACTCTTTGGGAAAAAAGCCATCATTGGGGCCCTTCCTTTGACATCTCAAACGTCCTACCCATCGCTCTTTTCCCCTATTCTATCTAAAATTCCCGAAAAATGTATCCAAAAACAACTAGTCCAATACCTGTTAAACAAGAACATCCTCTCCCCAACACAACATGGATTCCGTCTCGGGCACAATACTTCTACTGCACTTGGATACCATTAACAAAATCCATGACTCTGGCTATATAGCATCTGCTCTCTTTCTAGATCTATCTAAAGCACTTGATACTATACTCCATTCTATACTCCTCTCTCAACTTTCTTCCATAGGGCTGTCTTCAGTTTCTTAACTGATTTAAAAGCACTCTCTCTCTGATAGGAAACATGCCGTCAAATAGCAACATTTTATCACTCACTACCTCCACAACCCTACTGGTATCCCACAAGGTTCAATCCTTGGCCCCCCCTTCTTTTTAACATATTTATAAATAATCTACACCAAGCTATACCACATACCTCCCTAGTCCAATATGCAGACGACTCAAGCATAGTCTGCTCCACACCCAACCCCAGTATCCGACAAGGGACCCAAACAGCTTTCTGTACTGTTGAATCTTGGCTCCACAAAAATCATCTTTCCTTAAATGTCAAAAACAAACTCATGCTGTTCACCCCTAAAAAATACCACTATCAATATACAAGACTAACATTGTCTCACTGAATTCAATAAAAACTGAACTCGTAGCTAGTACCAAACCTTTAGGAGTCATAATAGACAATCTAAAACTTGATTTACATATTCAATACAACATCTTAAAAAAAAAAACGAAAACTCGGGCTTCTCTACAGGCATAATAAATTTGTCTCCTCACCAACTAAACAAGCCTTAGCCCTCTCCTATCTCCTTCCGTCTCTAACCTATGGTGCTCCCTTATTAACTAATCTGCAGTCCTCCCTGAAACTAAAATTAGAGTCTTGCTACAACAAGATTGCCAAATTTGCTTCTAACTGCCATCACTCAACCCATAACTGTATAGCCTTAAGAAATCTCCAGTGACTCAGATTCCCACATTACCTACTACCTACCTCTCACAGACTTATTTACAAGCCACAAGACTGCCCTGCACTCAGCTCCTTATTTTCCCCTTACTCCCCCACTAGGTCATTATAATCATAAATTCAAAACAAATAAAGTTCACAAACCTAACCTACCTGCAAGTAAACTGTTATACTCCTGGACTATTGCCAGATTTTGGAACGATCTCCCCTCCTCTGTCTGTTTTGAACAACATCCCTTTAAATTCAAAACTTCCCAACACGAGCACCTTCTCTACAACTGGATCTGTAACTGCTGCACTATGTCTAATGCTATCACTTCATTCTCTTTTCCCCAGACTCAGGCCCAGTACTGCCTTTCTAACTATCTAAACACCTAAACCTCACTTTTCCTCCACTCAAATTGTCCCTGACACCCCACTGACCATTACTAATTCTTTTATACTTCACTTTAGGCATACCGACTTCTAACTATAACCTCACATAACTTCTGTCTACTTGTATTTTCTCTGCTTTCTTATCTTCTCTTTGTACTTAATATCTGATATACAATCTACAACTGCTCCACACTCAAACTGATGGACATCACTCAATTTAACTTGATTTTCCTGATACTGTATTACTGTTTGAACTTGCTTATTTTTTGCATAGCTTGAATTTGCTTACTTTTGTCTTTTTGTATTGTTTTATTGCCAAATGTTATATTGTAGTGACTCTTGTAAATATTATGACTACCTTGTTGTAACTACCTTGTACTGTAATTACCCTTGCTGTTTTGTGCATTAGAGCTTTTCTCCCTGGGCATCTGCTGAAAATGGGTTCTGTTCAGCCCAGTGTACTTTCCCGGTAAACAAATGTCAATAAATAATAAATAATACAAATGCACTGTGATTGAACTTTTCTACCTAAACCTCTGTTGATAATGGTCTCTGCCCAGTCAGACTTTCCTAGTTAACAATAGCAAATAAACAAACAAACAAGCAAATAAATAAATATATAAAATCAACTACTACAGACATGCATGTGTGTATGAGGGGAGGAGTCAAAATCCCCCACACCCCACTCTTGCAGGGGTTGTGCCCCTTCTACACGTCACCCACAAAGGAGAGTAGAAAACATTGTTAAATGTCTCTTTCAGCTGCCTGGCTTTGGCCACTAGTGTTTGTCTGGCTGTGAGACTTTTCTTGTATTCAAAATCTTGGCTGACATCACTGTGAAAAAAAAAATCTGGCAAAGACAAAAGAGTGAGTACAGCCAACATACCTGCATGTTGCAAATCTATTCACATGAGAGCGAGAGAAAGATTCCTCACCTGCAAACAAGAGCAAAGCACCATTTCTCATCCCTCCTGAAGTATGCCCATGCACATACCAATATTATACAACAACCCCCCCCCCCCATTAATATTCCAAAACATGCACGCTGATTGGTCAGCGTGCACGTTTTAAATCAGAGTTATAGTAATGGAAAAAGGTCCGGTCACCCGGACTTTTTCCATTAGTATAACTCTTTTTTTTTTTTTCAGCAACGGGGAACACAAGATCTCTGTTGCTTTTTACAACCTGTTTTGATATGTTAAACGAGTTTAACATAGCGAGACAGCTTTAAAAAAAGTAATGGAGATCTTCCTATCTCCGTTTCTTTTTTTAAAGGTGTCTCGTTATGTTAAATGGGTTTAACATAGCGAGACACTTTGTAAAAAGCAATGGAGATCTTGCTTTCTCCGTTGTTTTTGCAAGCATACGCATGCACACTACATCAGAACTGCCGCAGAATACCAGACAGCTGCGGAAGGGCAGCAAGGAGGCATTATACAATGCCATTATTTAAGAAAAGTAATTTTTTTTTTCTTAAATAATGTCACTGTATAATAGCAATAACCCACTTCTGGGTGTGGGTAATCCTGGATTTACCCACGGTTGTCTTTGTTTGGCCACTCGGGCTTCACCCTCGTCACCAGACCATACCAGCTGTGGGTAAATCCAGCATTACCCACATCCAGGCATGGGTTATTGCTATAGTATTACATGTCAGGATTGTCTGGTCTGTACTCATGTTCTTTCCTTTCCATCCTTGGGAAAGAAGTGTTGTGAAATACTCAAGCTTTTCCATCATTATCCATTACTCCAGTGCTAAAGTCTGTTCCTGAACTTGAATCCCCAAACCCTGAATCCACGAGTAAAAATACTAAAGAAAATCAGTCTGGTCACCAGAAATTCTGATTACTAACCAGAATGAACACAGCAAAAATCAGTAGTGGTCACAGCTGTGGAGTACATGAGCAGCAAAAGGGTAGGCCTCCTGCGAATTCTAGTGCTTGCTAGTGTCTCAAAGAGCTCAGTATGTCATGGAACCATAAGACACACACAATGACAAGGTTTTTCATCAAGACGTGACTTCAGTTCTTTGGTACAAATACCATTTTTACAATGCTAGATATAAAGTACTGTGCATGACTGTTTTCATTCCTTCCTGAAGATAGTGGTCTTCCTGACAGAGACAACAAAAAAGCAAGAGGTAGAAGACTGCAGAATGTTTATTTGTGGGAAGGAAAACTGTTTTGTAATAGCAGCAATGTCATCAGTGTTTACTTTTAGAAGGGTAAGCCTTGTTTAACATGTGAACTCTACAAAACAGTGTTAAGTGCATCTCATACCTGTCAAACTCTTACAGCAAGAAAATTGGACAAAGCCATAAATAATGGGTGGACAAAAGCCCTAAAATAAAAACACTTTTTAAATATTGCTCTTAAAAACATAGAAAGTTGATAAAATAACAGGTTCTGCATTAGGCATGACTTTTCTGAAGGGTATGAAGTCTGAAACTCAAATGTCTGTCATTATTTACTGACTTGAACACTCAACGATTAACCAGAAAACCACAATTTTATGAGAAACAGACCAAAAATATGAGGCAAAAGTCTGGACACTCTGAGAAAATTTGTACGGCTTAGAGGTATGGTACATCTTCTCCTTGGCAACAAAATGCAATCCTGACCAATGTACAACATTTCATCTATTTCATGTTTTTTTTTCAGTCCATATAGATTATCACAGCTACTCTGCATTTCTGATTTTCCACTGCTGCCCCAGGGCCTCAAGAAAAGGCAACAAATTTATGTTAACAGTCATCTTAAATGGCTTAATATGGTTTCACATTTCAAGCCAATATTTTGCTCACACACTTACCTAGACATAGAAATGGGACCTTAAAGTAATGATAGTTTTTTTTTTAAATAAGAAATATGGTTTTGTTTAAAATCAATATGAATTCCACAAAAACCCCGCAATGATATCAAACAGACTTTAAACAACAAGCACATTTAAACATGCACAAAAGCAGGAGGCAAAGGTCTGCAGGCCAAACACCACCCATTAACACAAAGCACCAACAAATAACATTGCTACCTGGGTTTGAAGCTCAGCATGCATATACTGCCTTTTTGGTCATTGTGAGAAGTGCGATCATGGGTAAAACAGTGTTGTGCAAAATCAATCATAAAAAAAAGTTTTTAATCTGTCTGGTAACAGGCCAGGCACTGGTTTAAAAACATTGATAAGTCACATAATGCGCAAATTCATTAACTCTCCAGAACAATAATTTAGCTTATAAAAATGCCTTGCCAACATCTTTTAATTCTGGGAAGTCTTGGTTCCCTTTTCTCTTGTTGTTTTTTAATAATGTTCTATTGTAAACTCAATATTGCTGCTTATCTACCCAGCTGCAGAAGCTGTCTGAAACTGACTGGCAGTAATTCTTAAATTGAAGCAACTAAAATGCAAATTTAAATTCTGTAGAAAAGACAATAGGTTATGCCTAAAAAGCAAATGTCCACTACCTAGAGAACTTGCACAATAGGTTCATAGATTAGTACTAAGCTAACTGCCCTTGCAAACTCTTTTAAGCCTAGCCAATTATCGTTTGTGAGACTCAAACCCTGCACCTTGTGTTTGGAAGGCAAACACCTTAACCAGTAGGCCACCTCCCCACCCAATAATTTAGGAAACACTAAATAAACATTGAAATCAGAGGTCTCCTTTTAATCTAATCACAATCCAGTACTTTAAAGCATCAATGTTTCCCTACACAAATAGTGTGCTGCTGGTAGTACAGGTTTCTCAATGCCAAAGATCTGGTGTGCATATTGAAAGTCATGGCACTTCACCGATCTGAATTCTCATTCCAAGTGTTCTTGGTAATCTAAAAATACTCCTCACTGCACTAAATATTTAAAGACTGCACTGCTTAACAAGAAACACCTGTAGTCAAGCTTGAACCGGTTCAGCTTTTTTGCCCTCCCAATTCCACTTCTCCCTTATTTATTTGTCCTGTATCTCATGCCCCCATTTTAGGACCATTTATTTTTCTCAGACAGTCTTTCAGAGCACAAAGAATGCAACATTCTCTGTGCTAGACACCCCCTTTATTAAAAAACAGAAATAAAAAATCTTAAATCCAGGAAGCTGGTATCTCTTCTGCCCAGCTTTCATCCACCGATTGCTTTCACAGCAAACAGCCTTATTTTCCCATTTATACCTGCTTTATCTTGTTCACGCAATAACTCTAGCAAAGCACAGCAAAGTTAAGCTAAGCTTTGAAACTCAATTTGCAATGTGCATACTGTTACACAGTACCTGTCAGAGAAAGCGGAAAACTATGGGTAACTAAATATTTGTTTTACTGTACCAAAGTTGGTAAACCATCTTGTGTAAGATATAACAATTAAAATTATTTAAAGTGTATTGTCTCACTTGGAGATGTACTTTTTTAACACCATCCAATTTGGCAAATAAAGTACTGACTAGTGCATACATTTCCTCTTAAATCAATTTAAACTAGCACTCATCAAATTTGTTTTCCCCACAGTGATGCCACTGGAAGTTAAAGATGATCTTTAACCTCAGTGACATCAACTCCATGAAAATGTGAAATGCGTCCATAGACTTTAATGGATGCATTCTACACAAGCACTTAAACGTGTCCATTGCAGTCTATGGAAGAGCCCTTAGATGATGTCACTGAGAGAAAGTCTAAATTTATTTCAGCCATGGTTTGAATAAAAAGTTAAAAAACTTTATTAAAAACAGCCCAAATAAATCTGAAATGACCAGGGTGAGATGCATGCCGTGATGCATTTTTTTAAAGTCTGACAATACACTTTATGTGTAGGCAGCATAGCGGCATGTCATTTCATGACAAAGTAATAGTGTCAAGGTACTAGCAGATTAGTACTCCTCAAAAGTAATGAATGTCTTCAGGGGATGCTTACAAAAGTTACTGCCACCATTAATGTGAACTCAGTAACACCTGCAGTACTACTGATTCAGGCCTTCACAATGCTGTCAGATTTACAGAATGGACCACATCTAAAAAGGAATACATGCATTTGTCTATCATCTTCTCAAGGGGTACTATCAATAACTTCAGAAGCACAACACAACCCAGTGCACTCTTGGCAGATGCTATATGACCAAAAATGCTAGCAAGCAGACCTTTGTTACTAGCAACATTAAGCAAGGGAAGGCAGGAAGAAAACATTTAAAGCATGACCGAATACAGCAAAGCTGATTTTCTTCAGCTTTCTTTTATTTAATTTTAAGTGTGTGGAAATGGATCAATGTGAAGCCGAACCCTACACCAGCAATACAAAACTTGCATACACATGTACTAACCAGCTCAGAATCATAGTAATAATCGTCCCAATTCTGTCTGAGGACTTTCTTTGTCATCTGAAAGCAAGGCAAATTGGGTTAGGTGACATTCTTCTCAAACACAACACTCTTCTACTGCTGGACAGCACAGACACATTTTTGTTTTAAAGCAAAAATGGTGCACCACTCTTCAGTACTCTGACCCTGCATTCTCAAAATCTTCATTAAATGAACACAGACATAGTCATCTACAGCAAGTAATGACTGATAATGACAGTATGGTCCACTTCCAATACTATCACGGAATCCTTTGAAAGACAGAATGCACCTTGCAGATAAGAAGGCAGGCCAGAACACATACCCATTAAGTTCTCAGCTGCTTATATTAGGCTGCCAACTAGTGGAGCAGCCTAGACAGAAGCCTTACAGCAGCATCTCACTGCTTGTTGAAAATGTCATCACAAATTATTTCTGCAACACAACCAAATGTCCTTTCATTTGATGTATTCACACATCTGAATTTAAAGTGGTATTAAAATGATACAAAGACTATAAAAATAAATGGCACTTCATCATCTTCATTATAGTGGCATATATTAATACAGTATATAACATGTTTCCTTTTTTTTTTTTTTAGAAAATCTCAGAATACATTTGCAAATATTCAAACAGTTCCTATGTACAGTATTACTTATCAGCAAAAGCTAAAATCAGTACATATGCCATATAACTTCACTGTAAAACATTAAGGACCACTTGTAATCACTGATAGCATGTTAACACAGTTATTGGTTAGTATGGTCTTCACTGCGGTTAACTGTGAATTAACCACTATGAAAAGACGTACTCAAGCTAATATGACTGCTAGTCATAGCAACCGATTACAGCACCACTTGTTCAATGGAAATTTTAATATGTATTTCAGTTAAGCCTATTGGTTATGGCATATTTGTCTACTTGCAAAGCGACACTGCCATGCTTCCTCAATAGCCAGATATGATTACCAGTGAGCACGACAGGAAAACTGCACTTTGCTTGCTCTGCAACACACTGTGATGGAGCCTTAACTGGAAACCAAGAGACAAGTTCAATGAATGGACCCGGCTACTCAGGAGTTGGCTGGGGAGAGGGAAAAGACTGGCAGGTTGTCAGCTGGAATATCGTTGGGAGATGAGAGGGTTCGTTGCTTGGTGCAGGTACTCCTGATCACTAAAGATAAGGTGGTAGAGGTAAAATACTCACTATAACAGACTGGGGATGGACATGGGATGCTATGGCTGTGTCACTGCACATCTTCTGCATAAGTGTGATAAAGGGTAGGTCATAAATAAATAAATAAATAAATAAAACTATGTTCTCGGCAGTAGTATGACATTGCCCTGAGATGCCTTGAGCTCTTCTCAATTTCAGTTTCCTGTGCACATCTAGAGAGTGTCAAATTCTTTGTTTTTTTATTCTGGGACAATGGAAAAAATGCAGAGGCAGCTAGCCTGTTTCTTGGATAACTTTGCCAACACCTTAAGCATGTAGGAACAATTAGTCCATAGGGCGAATTTGTCCTTGTTAAAGATTAAACAGGACTCCTTACACATGACAGCCTGTAGCTTTGAAATTCTTCCAGCAGAGGGCAGTGTCACTAGTAATGTCAATTTCCATGACAGATGTTAAGGAACACATAAACAGCTAGCTTGCAAGGGGTCAGGAAGAGTTTTCTAAATTAATAATTTAAGTCCCACAGTTGAGTGACTTCCTTTTTTTGGTGGTCTGAAATGCAACATGTTTTAAGGAACTACTTAGCTTCCAACTGGGAATACAGAAGTGGATTGAATGGCAAATATTCTGAAATGACCACAACAGGTAGCATGAAGTATAGGTTAGGTCTGTTTTGTAGATTTTTGACAGGTATGTGAGAAACAGTAACACCTTCTCAGAACCTGGTTTCTGGCCTTTGCTAAGGCACAACAGGGAGAACCTTCACCACCTGGGTATGATTTCCTTTTTTTGTTTCCTACCCTCCATCAAGATGCACATCATGTCCTCAGAAAACATGTGCCTGAAAGTGATGAGCACTACGTGATCCATACTGTCAGCCTTAACAGTATCAAGTGGGAGTAGAATGGGAGAGAGTCATATACAGGGGCAACAGAACTGGCTGCGCCTTTACTAAGCTCAGCAGAAGGGAGAATCAGTGCTGCCTTGGCCAGAACAGAGCTACCAATAGCATTCTTGGCCTGTCGTACTTTATTTTCTGTAGCATACTGTGGATGAGCAGTATAAGCCCAGATGCCTGCTTACTGGTGAAGGAAAAATGTCTAATTTTGGTTTCAGCTTTTGAGGGTATGGTTGGGGTCAACAAAGGGGCAGCATCCAAACAGGTTGTGCTAGAGACTTTTTGGCACCAACAGATACGCTTGGTGTGGGTCTGGGAAGGTGCCTCACCAACACGGAATCTTCAAGCTTGGTGGAGAGGGGGTTGCTATCTGACTGTGTTGTAGATGTCAACCTACTGAAAGTTCTCCTTCACCAGGTGCTCTCCAAGTACTAAAATAGCAGACTAGGACCACATACCCACAATCTTGCCAGATAAGTCCTCAGACATCCTGTTCATAGGTTCATGGGTTTTTAGTAGACTAACGACCACAAGTGCCTTTTTAAGCTTAGCCATGCATCCCAAATCTCTGACAAGTTCTGATACCCTTTATAAGTGTAAGCAGGGGTATGGGAGATGAACCATTTACAGGTTACCTGTGCACATTAGAGACATAGGTGCCAAACCAGGGATGAATTTCCGGTTTCCCATCCAATTGTCCAAGTTGTACTTAGGGAGGAACTCTGCTCCACATGGCTGGGGAGCCCATTACATAGACACAGTAGTCTCTGGGATACATACCTATCTTTCCTCCAGCAGAACCTATTTATATCATAGGCAATGTTTAAGTCTTTAGAATGGGTAATTCTGGTGCTGCTTGTTTTGTGGATATGCAGGAGGTCCATCAGAGTGGGGTCTGACAATGCCCTGGATGCTAGGCACAGATCTCCCCTCAAAAGCCTGTAGGATACAGAATACAGGGATATAGGACCTCGAGCTGGTCTGCACAGGACATTTTACTTACGTCCTGTATTATTTTAGTGAACAACCTCTGTGGACGTTCCAATTGTTGGATATGCATTGTTAGGAACATACCAAAGGGAGCACTGTACTCAATGATAGGTCTGATGAATGCCGAATATAGTGGAACAATGACTTCCTTGGACTTAGATGCCATACCCTTTTTATAAGTTGCACAATATAGAATGATTTCCTCACCACTGTAGACATGTGATGGTCAAAGACTAGATTACTATCTATGTCTGTCCCTAAGTCCCTGACTACTAGGTCAGCGCTAAGGGATGTTTTGTCATTATGATAGTTACCAGGGATGGATGACTTCCCAAAGGATACTATTATTCATTTCTTGGCATTTAGTTTTAGACGATGGTTCTGACACCAGTTGTTTGTCTGTGTCAGCCCCTCCTGGAAAACATTTGTGTCAGTGTGAAATTCAAGGACACCTCCTAATATGCAATCATCTGCAGATTTAGTCTGCCAGAGACCATGGACATTGGCCTTGACTACTGAGAAATAAATGCCAAAAAGGAGTGGTCCAAGGACTGATCCTTGAGGGACTCCACTTGTGACTGGCCTCTTTGTAGAGGTGGCCTCCCCAATTTTAACTTCCTGGGTCCTGTCTGTGAGCCAGTTGGCTATCCACCGGGTGACATATGGGCTTGTACCTAACTTCTTGAGTTTGTCAACAATGCCCGAGTGGGGTATTGTGTCAAATGCCTTGGCCAGGTCAAGGTAGGCAGTGTGAACAATTTTGTCCTCATGCATTGCTTTGGTGACCTTCTCAAAGAAGTCCACCAGGTTGAGTAGGCATGATCTGACCTTGACTAAACCAAACTGGGTTGGGTCCAGTGTCTAGAGGTTTACTATATCTCTGTTGACCATCTCCATGATAATTCTTTCCATGGCTTTACATATAAGACTAGTGAGACTTATTGGTCTGTAGTTTTCAGGGTCTGTAGATGGCCCAACTTTGTGCAGAAGGATGACTGTTGCCTTTCTCCATTATTGAGGCATGAAACTAGTTTGGAAGCTACAGCTAAATAGTGATTCCAGAGGCCATGATAGATCATGTTTCATGCTATTTAGAAGCCTTCCTGGGATATTGTCTGGGCTCAGACTCAGAAAAAAGGTACAGAACATGAAAATCCTTATTGGACATATGCTTTTTGGAAACATCTATTCAAGACAATCTGCCAATAACAATTAGCCTATGACAATACAAAAACAAGGTTAAGAATGTCTTCTCCTACAGAGTACTTCTGCCTGAAATTCTGGAAGCAGGCAGAACCAAATGACTGACGACAACTGAGGTTTAGGATGTTCATCAAACTGTGGCAAGAAAGATCAGAGGATACAATGTCCACTGATGTCCAGACATCCAAGCGAGGGTGAGTACATCAAGCCAAGATGATGAAGGGTGAAGTCAAGCTGACTACTGGGTTCTGCAAGCAGGAATCTAAAGAGTAAATACTGCAACAGAGAATGTTATGATGCAATACTAAGTGACTCTGATTCATCAAAAGACTATATAAGACTCACTACCTCTGAGTAGCGTGAAAATGCTCTGAATGGGAGATAAACTGATTATTTCTAAGGGACAGTTTGCTGAAACAATACCACAGGAAGGTAACTAGGAACAAAGGACAGGGCAAATGGACTATCAGTAAGAAGAGACTGGCTGATACAGTATAACGTGTGTAAGTGTAACCTGATCCAGCCGAGTCAAAAGGAGATCCAAGAGATTTCAGCACAGCCTTTAACACCATGCCTCACAGGAAGCTGATGCAAAATAATATCAAGAGAAATCATGGATTTCAGTGCAGACTTACTTAGAAGATGCCATGCTCCACAGGAAGTTGGTTCACAATAAATAAAGTGTACTTGTGGCATCCAGTCTGATGTGATCAAGTCTGATGACTACATATAAGCCAGAAAGACACAACTGCTGCTAGCTAGATGGAAACCAGAGCAGATTATAAATTAGAAGGAAATAGTCAATATACAGGGGGTCCCAAAAGCTAAAAAAGATGGAAAATGGGCTGCAGAACAAATGACAGATTGGCTTCATATGGCAGTGGGGTGTGGCTCAAGCATAATGTACAGTGTAGTGTGTCTTTAACTTACCCATATGTCCAAGCTCAGTGTAGTGTGTCTTTAACTTACCCATAAGTCCAAGTGCAGTGTAGTGTGTCTTTAACTTACCCATAAGTCCAAGTGCAGTGTAGTGTGTCTTTAACTTACCCATAAGTCCAAGCTCAGTGTAGTGTGTCTTTAACTTACCCATAAGTCCAAGTGCAGTGTGTCTTTAATTTACCCATAACTCTAAGTACATGTATTATATGACTGTTTCTTGCTTAAACAGTTGCCAAAATTACACAAACAATAAGGTTGCTTACTCATCAGCTCCTGTGTGGTTACTTATGTAGTAGGTGCAAACGAGCGGAGGTGGGTGCACTGATTGCAAGAGTACTGGGGTGTTAGAAGCTGAGGTAATTCAGATGAAGAATGTGAGTGGGGAGCTCAGATGGGATATAACAGTACTTTTGTAGATGCAGTGTAAGGAATTAGAAAGAGCAAAAGGCTAGGTATTCCAGCAGTTAGAAAAGAGAAGATATAAGCATAATACACAAGAACATCGGGGGAGGGATGGGCAGATTACTACACAGGAATATCTCAAGATCGCAAGTGGAGAGGTGTAGGAGACCAGTATCAGGACTGACATGTACAGAGCATTTCTAGTGATCAGAGATTAGACAAAAACAAATATCAGATGGGAATGCAATTCAGAGTGCAGTGGAGAAATGGCACTATGGACTGTACTGGGATGGAAATTAGACAAGACAGGCCATCAAGTAAGAACTTTTATCACAGATGATAGAAGGTGCATATTATATCACAGTGTATCTGGACACCAATGACTAGGTAAAGTACAACTAAAGAAAAGACACAGAAAAGAGTACTGGAGGTGACCAGGACAGGTAGAGAGTTTGAGTGTTTAGTGGCTTTTCTGAAGGTGCAATTACTGCTAAATGATTACATAACAATAAAGTATAAGAGCCAGGACTATGATATCTGACACAGAAAATAGACTGCTGAGCAGGAATTTCTAGTGGTGGGTCACTGTGGGAGGCACAGCAAACAGACAGATTTGACCACTCATCTCTATGGGTAAGGCAATCCTGCTGAAATCGCGAATGAAAACGTACCATTAAACTGAGGTGGAAAGGGATAGGGACTATTGGGACAGACAGGAGGACAGTAGAAGACTACAGTAAATAAATAAAGATAGCAAAAGGTAGGTACACACAGGGTAAGAACAGGGTGTGAAAATAGCCAAGGTGCAATCTATCAGCCAGAACTTGAACAGGGTGAAGAGAGAGTTAGGAAGGCACAGAGGATCATGTGGGACAGTGCCAGTAATTTAGCCAAGAAAATAAGGAAGCTTCAAATAATGATACAAAAGGGAAAAGGCAGACACAGTGGATGTGAAAGAAACCTGGATAAAAGATGAAACGCACTTGGACATGGAGACCTCAGAATATCAGCACTTTCTTATTAGGACAGAAAGGGCAAGAGCAGGAGAGAGAGGGTTAACAGCCTGGATTAAGCAAGATATAAAGTGTGAGTTACTTAACAGAGCAGCAACCCCGGGAACAAAGGAACCTTGATGACCATCAAGCATCAACAGTCTAGCAGTCAAACTAGACAGGAGAAAGTGTGAGATCTGGTGGTTACAAATATACTAGCCAGCAGACGCTGACAAGATGATAAACAGATAAAGGCACGGATAAGGTCTTGAGGTAAGGAAAAAGTTATCATAATGAGTGACTTTAATCTCCAAAAACAGACCAGTGCATTCCAACATTCAAATCGATTAGAGGGAATGAAATAGTTGAGATAATACAAGGAAGAGAAAAATATTAGATATCATACTTAACAAGGATAAGAGGGTTCCAGACCTAAAAGCCAAAGTAAGTCTGGTCAACAATGACCATTTCAGTATACATAAGGGGGCAACAAATAAAATCAAGCATTATACTACAGAAAGGCAGGCTATATTAACTAGGGAACATACTGAGAGTGAAATGTGATACAGCAGACAAGTACAGGAAACAAAACAGCATTGGGCAGAAAATAAAGTGAATAATGCAAACAGATGAAGAAAAGGAGGTGGAAAAAAAGAAGAATAGAGAGGCAAGAGGTTCAAAAGGAAATGGGAGAGAGGGGTACATGCAGGAATATTGGACCACTAGAAAAAAGGACTATGAAGGTAGCAAGAATGACAAATCTAGTGAAGGATCTATCAGAAATAAAAATGGAAGAAAGACTTTTTTTCAGATACATGAAAGAAAGAAAGAACTGCAGAGACTGGCTAAGAAGGGAAGTACAGTGAGGCTGGGGAAAATGCTGGGAATTCCTTTCATATTTGCAAAAGAAACTGAAAGAAGAGTGTTATCTTGGGTGGGAAAGGACAGACAAAAGGGCATCTGACAGTCATATAAAAAGGGAGGTTGTAGAAAGGAAACTCTGGGAGTTATGTACAACAGGTCTATATCATATCATCAAAGGTTCAACTTAGCAAACCTCTGTTTGTCAAACCAAAAACAGTGCACATTCACTTAAGTGAATGTTCGCATCAGCAAATGTTTTACACAGGGAATAGAATTTGTTGACCAACACTGCGACTGTCACACACACTGCACTATGTCAAACCCACCAAGGTGAGGGACTGCTCCTCCCACCCACCCCCCCTTCCTATATATACAAACTCTGAGATCGCATTACTGTGAGGAAAAGGGCAAATTTTCTGATGTTGTCCAACTAATTCCATTCCCTGTGTAAAATATTCACTGATGTGAACGTTCACTGTTTTCGGTTCGACGAATGGAGGTTCCCTGAGTTAAATCTTCGACTATATGATATGGACCCATGTAAGACAAGGTGCAGTGTCTTGACCCCACCCCCACCCCCGAGGATCCTAAAAAACATGGTGGGTGCACTTATAGATCACCTAAAGAACTCTAACTAGTCACTAAATAGTACTAAACAGTGGGGAGATACTGAAGGAGGGAGGTCATAGTGGTGAAAAGTAACTGTGTGTGTGTGTGTGTGTGTGTGTGTGTGTGTGTGTGTGTGTGTGTGTGTGTGGGGGGGGACTATAAGAGAACAAAACCTGAAATCCTGATGTCAGTAGCAGGGAAAGACAACACGGAGGGAAAGGCTAGTCAGCCTTCACATAGGGTAAGTACCAACATGAGTCTGTAGCAAAAGCATAACATAAGTCTAATAAGCTTCATTTTTACGGCTGGGTAGTAATGGTACTTCAGGAAAAGGATCACAGCAAAGCTGTACGCATTCACTTCAGTAATTCTGACTCTGTCCCTGGCAGAAAACTGATAGGCAAACTGAAGGGATTTTGAGTAAAAGAGATGCTCACTTAAATTGGAAAATGGTTAAGAGGTGGGCAGGAAGCAGAGACTACTAGTTACAGAAACCCACTCAAATAAAAGACAAGTCGTTAGAGGGTTTCCACACAGATCAGTCCTGGAAACTGTTTTCTCTCTGAGATGCAGCAAGATAAAACTCACAAGCAACATCCTTCTAAGGATCATACATTTCATTCTGCTGCAAGGCTATGACAGTTGCAATTTTTACAAGGCAGAGATAGTTCTTGACTTATAAAGTATCCATGTTCAGTATCAGCAAATGATATACTTGAGATTTAAGCTTTCTCATTTGTAGGCAGTGCAGTAACAGCTAAACATAATTCAGTCAGCATCTGCAACTTAGCATTTTGGTTACAATTAGACTAAAATGTTAAAAATACAATTACATAGAAAGATTACACATAGAAACAGTCAAAAAAAAGTTTTACTACTGCTGAATGCTTTGAATTTCTAAAGTGTAATATATGCCTTGGGCTACACATAATCCTTTCAATTTTCCAGGATCACTTCAACTAAAATGCAAGCCAGTCACGAAACACCATTCAGGTTATTCTGAGCACAGTCTCTTCTACAAAGAGGCACTTGATATGTAGCACAGCATGGCACTGATACTAAACAATACAATGTTTGCAAAATTAAGGACAAGGATGCTACACAAAAAAATGTCTGTTAGAGCAAGCTCAATAATGATATACCATAATAATCCACCACTGCCATTGAAATGTTGGTTCAGGAGCTAGCCCTGACTGCTGCATGCACTTACTGGAGAAACAGGATGAAGCAGCTGGCAGTGTGCTTTCCTAGCCCATGACCTGTGTGACATATGATGAAGAGGAGAGGACAAGCCACACCCCACACTTAAAGGTCAAGGTGCAACCTGTTACTAAGGTGTCACATCTGGAAGACAGCATGACACCTGCTGCTTAGCAGTACAAGTCATACATCCTTATTAGGAGAAACTGAACCCATACCCTTCAGGAAGTTCGCTAGAACAGGTGCACAAGACAAGGTGTCAGCTTATGCATGCCAGGACTGCCATGAGGTACTGCGGTGTTAAGTCAAGCAAAAAAGAAAAGTCCTGATGACTGCCAGAGGGAAGGCATTCCTCGACTGGCACTTACCCAAAACAGAATGAACAAGCATGGCATGCAAAATGGAGGAAAAAAAGCGCCACTGTTCGTTCTTCCTAGTTTCATCAGAGCAAGCAATACTCTTGATCAGGAACAGCCAGTGAAAGAACAGAATATTCTGGATTCTCTGACATTATCTGCTGATCAGAGTCCTACTCCCATGTTAGGACAATGGAGACTTTATATGAAACCACTTCACACACCTGACAGTCTTGTACAATGTATCAAATTTTACTCCTCCCTCTCACTCTTCCCACAATGTCCGCAATGTATAACAAATATATAATGGCCTCGAGATGATGTCACTAATGACACATCCCAGGCTTTCACTGCTAACCCTGTAAATAGTAGCTGTACCATCTTTTCATGTCCATGACATATGTTGTCTCTAATACGAAATGTATAAGCAGTCGACTTACAACTGGATGTTGTCAAGTGAAATACAACAAGAAGTTAGTGGTAGGTCAGCTCCGAGAGCAAGTCAATGGACAAAGCACTCTTTTGGTGTTGCATGAAGCAAACTTGCTGAAATCTAATTTCAGTGGCAACAGAATTTTTCTTTACCCTCCTATCTGTGTGACAGTGGAGTAGCTGTACACAAGTCCATGGGATGGGATGGGAAGGGAAGTGCAAGAGGGCTTGCCATCCTGAAACAATAAATAGCTTAGTGTTTGCAAGGCATGGCTACAGTGAGTTGTTTAAATAAACTAGAATTCAGTGACAGTATTTGTCAATCCACTGGCATAAATCCACTGGAACACAGCTATAGGTACCAGAGATAAGAAAGCAGCTTACCGCTGGGTTTTTCAGGGTTTATCCCTTAAATAAGTATAAAGAACATGAGGGTCATGTGGGACAAAAGGCAGATATCTGAATTTAACATATTGCCTATAATGTAAAGTAGAGACTAATGGCATGGCCCCCCTCCTAAACATATATACATAGATATATATATATATATAAAGAAACAGTACAGTCCACATGTGGAAAGGACCTAGAGTGCAAGTCACATTACAGGACACATTTGGCCTGCGTAATGCTGCTGGAGTCGTACATGATCATCAGGGGTCACTCTCCTCAGCCATAAATCTAAGCACAGACTGGGTACTCATAGCAACTTCTCTATATCCATCTTCTTTCTCTAAGGACACTTCTTAACTTTTCCAAAATTAAAGCACAAACGTCTGTCATGAGGCTTCCCAATTTTAAAAGCCCACACACTCCCACATGCTCAAATAAATGCAAAGGAGCTTTTCAAGACAGTCTTAAAATGCTTCCTATATGGTTTTATACTCAATTTAAATCTGGGACATTATTCATTTACTCTGCTTATATATCCAGGGATGCTTTAGTTCATATTTTCATATTAGAAATTTGCCAGCAGCTTGCTTCAGTGTTCAGTGTGATAAAAACTGTTAAATCCAGTAGACTTCCACCTGATTCCATTTATCAAAAGTGTACATCAAAATTTTCTCAAAAATCATTTAATCAGACCAAAGCTTGTGAGATGCTTCTGGGAAAAACAACCAAGAGTAGTGGGCTCACTTCGTATGTATGCACATATATGTACATTTTCATTGTTCACAGCAGTTTAACTGTATACTACAAAAAATATTAACAGTGCTTGCTCTATATTGTACTATACTGCACCATGCAGCAAATGCACACGTCGTTACTGAGAAAAAAATACAAGGTTAAATATAATTTAAGGTACTACTGATTGTAGTATTCATGCCACTCTTAAATCAAATTAGTATTCTTTTATTTTTCCTCTCAGAGTGATGCAGTTAATGAACAGATAATTTATTTCAGATATGCTTCTGAAATATAATTTACAGAGCCAGGAAAAAGAGGAAAGAAGCCAACAGTATCCCATTATCATCTCAGGCTTTCAGCTGCCTGGACAGACAGTCATGCTGTTGTCTTGTTAATCACCATTTTACAGTATCCTATTTTGAGCACAGACTGCTTCCTGTCACAGCCTCATTTTAAATAAGGTTATTTAGACTAAGCAAGTCAAAAGATTCATTACAAATCTATATTGCTACGAATAACAAAAGATGCTTTTAATCTATACCAGTGGAAAGGGGCCAATGCATCTCACACTGGTAGACATGTGACTGCCAGCTAAAAGATTAATTGTAATAGGACATTATACAAGCTTGCTTTCCAGTCTCTGATATTAATAATGTAAAACACAGTGTAATGTGAAAAAAAAACAACCAGAAATACTGTTTTTGGATTACAGCTATGAACAAGTAAATACAGTTAAACAATAAAACTTAATAAAACAAGCTGAGTATTATTTAACTGTAGAAAAGCACAAAAATGCTATCAAATGCTGGTAACGAATATTAAAATTTGACTCCCTTCCCAAATTCACAAGTTTCCCCTTCTATCTGGGAAGCCAATTGATAGCTTGGCAGAAAGAATGTCACAGAGAAGATATAGGAGTAATGATCAGAACTCATGTGAGGCAGATTGGGGAGGGGACTAGTCAGGAGTCTTACAATCCTGGTAATCATGCCATTACAAAGGCAAACGTCTCAATTTTTCAGTGCAAAGGCAGTCACGGGTTATCTAATCAACTTGGGCAGAAAGACTAAGGAAACAACTGCTAATTTATAAATGCTGTTCGTGATGATGATAATACATTAATGGCAGAATTCGCTTTTTAATGGAAAAAAAAAAACTACTTTGAGCACTTACAACTTTTAGTGACTTTTTTGCTGCTAGAAAGGAAACAAAGGATAATAAAATGAATCCAACAACCAAACAATAATCCCTTCATCTTCCTGCCAGAAAGGCCACACTCTAGCACCCCTATATTGTTTAGCATCAACTCAGGGAGAACAGACAACTGTATGACCAGATGAAATACACATCCCTAGTTTGTGAAGTAAAGCTATAGAGCTTGGCTTTTTTAAAAGAAATACACCACCTATCTAACAGGAATGCTATTAGTTAAAGCAGTTTCATTCATTTATTCAAAATTCTGCTAAAATACACAGAAATAAAAAGTTTCAGTGCAGCAGCACACACACCCCCCTCCCCAGTACATACTCTGTTGAGAAATATCTAAGCCTGGCATAGACACACAAAGGGAGAAGTGGACGTTATTAATTTGGTAATTTCATGGTGTAGATTTTCAAGGGATACATGGGGAGTAATACACAGTCATTAGACAAAATGGGAATAATACATAGTCAACTCCCATATTTCGTTAATCATGGAACTCGGGGTAAAGAAGTTTTTCCTTACAGTCAAGATTACACACTAACTCAGGGTCAGTTTACTCAGAGATAAGGTGTGTGTGAGTGCAGGGGAGGGGTTTTTCCCATTATCAGTGGCTTGACTCTAACCACAGTGTGATATTTTATCATGTAATCCCTTGAAAGGTTAATTCAAGAATATATATATATATATATATATATATATATATATATATATATATGGGTCTACTTTTCTTTGTCGAAATTTCATTATTTCGAAAAAGAAAAGTAGAGAACCACTTACGCGAAAGTGCACTTAAACGAAAATGCACTTTCGCAAATATCGTTTCAATGAACTGCTAAGAAACACTGCGGCGCTGAAGCACACTACAGTGGGGAAAAGGGACTTTACCTGTTTCCCCACTGTAGTGCAATCTCGGAGTTAGTATATTTAAGTAGCGGGGGTGTGGGGGGCCCAGCCCCCCTCATGGGGGGTGCAGGGGGGCTTGTCCCACTGCAAAACACTGTTTTTTGTGTTTTTTATCGGTTTGTTGAACCGATATTCGCAAAACTGCACATTCGTTTAAGTGCACTTTTGCGTAAGTGGTCCTCTACTTTTCTTTTTCAAAATAATGAAATTTCAACAAAGAAAAGATCCATATATATCTCTCTCTCTCTCTCTCTCTCTATATATATATATATATATATATATATATATATATATATATATATATATATCTATACATACACACCCACACACACACACACACACACACACACATATATATATATATATATATATACACACACACACTTCTCCATGTGTATCTGCTAGACTGAGATATCTGCAACCAAAAAGTGCACTTGCATGTATGGGTGTGTGTGTGTGTGTGTGTGTGTGTGTGTCTCTGTGGGGGGGGGGGGGACTGTTTCTGCTGCCCTGAAATCTGTTAGTTTATATGCATTGTATGAGCATCCTGAATAAATAATTTCCACTCAACAACACCCTTTACCAAACTATTAAATGGCCCCGAGTTTGGAACTAATTACACTGGACACTGAATAGATTACATCTTTCTTTAAGGAAAAAAAAAGACTCATTATACAAAATGCAAAAGCAGTCATTGCTTACTTCAAACAGCAGACAAACAAAGCAAATTGGTACGTTTGAGTAACAGGAAACAAAAGTCTATCGCAAAATACATTAAAAACTAAGCCCAGTAATTGTTATATAGTAATGGGGGACTAAATTAAAACTCTGCCTAATTAACTGCTCTTTGCTTTGCTGAGGTGAAGTCTGCAGTAAAGTGATGCTTTTAAACCAATAAAAAAAACAAGGTGGTTAGTAACACAGCTACAGCAGCATTGAGCAAGTAGCATTTATTTCCAAAGAACATGCTCTACACAGGAAACAAACTTTTAAGCCTACACTTACAAACAAAATACTGCCATAAATATTAAAGCAATTTTATAAATATATCCAAGTAGCATAACAGGTTGTCACACAGTTAATCATTCTGTTTTGAGTTGTCAAAAACATAGAGATTAATGACTGGTTGACCTGCAAGAACAGTGGCACACAAGTTAAAATAGAAATTGAGGTTGTGTAGTTTAACATCAGCTTACATGTTCCATAAAGAAGTGCCATTTACATATTTGGGGGACTCCTAAATAAACAGTGACATATGATAAGTGGATAGAACAAAAGGATAGAATTATTTTCTCTACTGAAGTAAAATGACTGTCCAGTCACAGGTTTTGCTCCACATTCTTTACTGAAAAAAACTCTTACCACTGTAGCCTCTAGGTGGCAACAAACACCAGATTTTTAGGAAGGCTAATGTACTAGGACAATACCTTGAGTGAGGTGTAAAGGTAACAACGTAAATGTCTTGTAAAAACAACTATATGCAGCCAACCTGTTACTGCAAATGAATCGGAGTTGTATTTTATATTTTCTTTTTTTTCTTAATTCAACCAAAAAAACATAGACAAAGTAACTACTTCATTTAATTATTACCGAACATGTTCTGTCTTCTGGACACAACCTGCACGAAGAGACAAATGTTTCTTGATCATACATTAAAACTTAACTTTGAAAACACCGAATAAAAAGAAATATGACCAAGGGCGACCATCAAAAGAAGTTTGTATTGGGACAGGTAGTTTGCACACACACACACACACACACACACACACACACACACACACACACACACACACACACACACACACACACATGATCTATGGTAGGATAAATGTTATTTCTTGTCTGCATTCCAAAATGTAAAGGAGATGTGTCATAACAGATGGTTGCAAATACTATTTTTAAAAGCACATAAACAACTTTCTAAAAAGCTTACAATATCCCTGGAAGATCACTGCCTGTGCAAGTCATTACCTGATTAAGGTAGTGGTACTCTTCAGGCTTCTTCAGATGGAATGCAGTTCTCTCCTCCTCACTAGTTCCCGCCAGCAGGTAGTAAAATACATGATAGTTCCTAGTGAACAATGGATAATATAAAACAACTTAGTTACAGAGCAGCAGTAAGTGTTTGAAAGACAAATAAGATACCATTCTATGAACTAACTTGCATTGTTCCACTATGAACACATTTTTTCAAACTCACATTTAAATTTAGGCAGTGCACTCACTGCTGTCATTACCTATTACAAAGCTGTTCATTGCTTTTACAAGACAGTATGCTAAAAGAGTATGCCATACGAGCAAACTACTGCCTATGTATGGATGCAGCTCAAGATCTGTAATGAAAATGCTAAGGCTAAAAGCAAATATTCAGCTGGTTACATGGCAAACAGTGATAAAGCCCCAACTAAGATGCCCTAACTAAGACTCAGGTGGCCTAGGTTTGGTTAGTGGTCTGCAAGCTGGAGGAATCGGCAGGTATGGGAGATGAATGAGGAGACTGCACGTACTCATTCTCTCAGGTGTAGTGTGTGCATGTGTGTGGGGTCTCCCACTAGGGTGTTAAATCTTCAAATTCTTTGTGGAGACCACAGATAAAGTGAAATCTATCCACAAGATCCTGGGAGAGACAACCCGCACCGATGGAAGTAGGTGACAAAGCCCTCATACTACTCCACTGCACACTCACCCTTTGACCTGTTTTAGGTGTCTGCAGGGGAACAGTAAGGCTCAAGAAAGAAAAACTCTGAATGCTTATTGGTTGAGGAGCAGAAGACAAAATCAGTGGCAAAAAATATGTGCTACATCTCTTAAAAGAAAGCTGCATGTCATTTAGGGAGAAAGTGGTCAACTTTGAAGGAAAGGTAGTACAAACCAGAGACTGAACATGCATTTTAGGCAGAGTTAGGCTCATTAATGTAGTTCATATGTATATGCCACATAAGGAATCCCCCCCTCCTTTTTTTTTTTTACAAAATTGGGCACGGAAATCAAATTAAAAACCTTCTGATAGACCTGTTTCAGTAAAATAGACGTTAAGTGCAGTTCTTGACTAAATGATGGATAGATCTGCAGCCATTAAACAATAAAATGCACACATAGATGCACAAAAGATTATGTCAATGCCTAATGAGAATATTGCCATTGTTAAGAGACCTGGAATTAAATGATGTTTGGAGACCACTTAAAGCAGGGCTTCTACACATACAATCAGCCAAAAGAATACAATAATTACCACTGTCTATTCATTTTTACTAACCAGGCAAGTAAGCTGATTGAAATTACCCCTTTGATCTACAACCCAAGCCAGAGGTAGGCGTACAAGAAAACAGTAAGACAGTTAAGAATGAAAAGAGACAACTCTAATAATGCAGAGACAAACAGAATACATCAGAACTGAAAATGTTGCAAGTCTCTCTCAGTGTATTCAGGACATTATATAATAATGTGCAATATACTGTACATATATATATATACAACAGTTTTATGTAACTGACAGTGTGGAAAATAAATATAAAATAAACATCAGATAAGACTTGCAGCAAGTGATGTATTTGATTTAAGGAAAGATGAAACTGAAGAACTAGGAAAGGAAGAAAGACTGGGATGGTTTGCTGCAACATACAAATGCAACTGAAATAACTTGAAAAGCTCTTGGTGATCATAGCAATTAGACAACAGCTAACTGAATTAATGAAGCAGAAGTTAGACCCATTAATTGTCAAGGACAGGTATGCAGCTCACTACAGAATAAAGGGATATGTTAAAATAAACCCATTTAGAAGACAGGGTTTCCTCCCTTTGCAAAAAAATCTTTCAAGATGCAGTTTAAAGGAATATACAAGAGAAAAAAACTCACTAAAGTAACATAATTGGTGGAAGAAACTAAAAAAAAGTTTGAAACTGTGTCCATAATGAAACATAAGTAAAAAAATATTTAAGATGTTAAAGTAAATAAGGACTATGCAATGGACAGTACAATGGTGGACTCTAAGACACTAGGTAGTTACAGTGACACGTCAAATGGGCCAGAAGTCCTAAAAATATGCTGACACAGAAAATGGAAAAAAAAAAAAAAAAACTGGGGAAATATAAAGGACAGGAAATATGAAGAAATATTACTAAGACGGTAAGGGCAGATTAAGATTTCCACAAGGAAGTGATATAAAAACTCTATAAGACCAAATTTGGGAAGGATTATCCATCGATTGAAGGTTGATGAGATGGAGAAACAGATGAGACTGTCAAAAATATTTGGCATGTTACTTTAAGAAGACAGAAACAGTAGGTGCTTTTAATGCACTGCCATCATTGAACTCACAAAGTTAGAATTACATCACAGCCTGCCTACACAATTAATGTTTTACATTAAATTTACCACTTCTCAAGTGACTGCTTAGCAAATCTTTTAAAATAGGATTTATCCTGCAAATGGCACAAACTAGTGAAGAAGCCATCTTTAGCAAAATGCAGTTGATGCTAAAATGTATACAAAGTTATGGTTATCAGGTTATGCCCTCTTTCACTTATTTTGATCAACAAATCACAGACAGGATTCATTAATAAGAAAGAACTTGATCTGATTAATTGGCATAATCTAAATGAGTGAAGGCCAAGAAAAATCCTTGACAATTTCAGTACAATTTCAATACTGTGTAGGAAGAATTACTATACAAAATCAAAACACAATATAAACTACACATAAAAAAAAAATTATATATATATATATATATATATATATATATATATATATATATATATATATGGGTCTACTTCTAATCTTTGAAAAGTCATTTCTTTGAAGACTAGAAAGCAGACACTCACTTTCACGAAAGTGCACTTAACCGAATCACGGTAAAGTGGGGATAAAGAAATATAACCTTTCCCCTCTGTAGTGCAATCTAGGAGTTAGTATATATAATTACCAGAGGTGTGTCTGGCAAAATAGAATACATTTTTTGCAGGGGGACAAGCCCCCCTGCACCCCCCACAACCCCGCTACTAATATATACTAACTCCGAGATCGCACTACAGTGGGGAAAAGGATGTATTTCCTTATCCCCACTGTACCGTGATTCGGTTAACTGACTTTTACGAATGTGCACTTTCGGCTAAGTGCACTTTCGTGAAAGTGGGTGTCTGCTTTCTAATCTTTGAAGAAATTAGTTTTCAAAGATTAGAAGTAGACTCATATATATATATATATATATATATATATATATATATATATATATATATATATATATATATATACGCACACACACACACACACACATTTTATTTCTCTTTTGTTGACTGAGTTAGTCTTAATAAACCAGCGGGCTCTCTTCGGGAGAGAAGTTATACTGAACACGTAGATAGAACAATCTCTAAAGAACAACAGTAGTCACAGAAACACAGAACTTTAATGAAGCTTTCGGGCTCTCAACCCTTCATCAGCATTACACAATATGCAGTTTACATCATTTAAATAGAGGAACAGTTAAAATCACATGATCAACCAGCCATAAATTTTTAAAAAACTTCTTAAAAGGGAAATGTTTAAAACATGAAAATATATATAGGTAGTATAATGTCAATAATATATTACATAAATAATAAATTACATAAATAATATTTTATAGATTATTTAATTGACGTTTGAGGGGGGGTGATATAAACAACCTTGTAGAAATGAGAGAACTTGAGTTGATAAGACGACTACAGGCTGAAACTCCACCAGGATTAAATAACACCACTAGTATAAAACCAGTACTAGTCAAACGTCAATTAAATAATCTATAAAATATTATTTATGTAATTTATTATTTATGTAATATATTATTGACATTATACTACCTATATATATTTTCATGTTTTAAACATTTCCCTTTTAAGAAGTTTTTTAAAAATTTATGGCTGGTTGATCATGTGATTTTAACTGTTCCTCTATTTAAATGATGTAAACTGCATAGTGTGTAATCTCTTTGGGAGAGACCCAAGGTGGTGGTCATGTGCTGACTATGAGAAAATTCGCAATGGAACCAGAGAGCTTCCCCTACTAGTTTTGATAAGTGACATGCCCCCCCCCCCACTTCATCACCTGAGCTACCATCAGTTCAGGCAGATGTGTCCTTGGTTTAACATCTCATCTGAAGGACAGCACATTCAGTAGTGCAGGAACCCCCAGTATGCTACACTACAGTGGCAGTAAAAATGGAACCAAGCACCTGTAATGGGAACAGAATTCACAGCCTTCTGATCTTCCAGCACAAAAGGCAAGTGTACCCACCTGTTGAACTACTGAAACTGCTATATACAAGTATAATACATGCATGTACTTCAGTTTTTCAGCATCGCAGGGCATTCCATAAGTGTGTGTATATTTAACAGAGGAAAGCAAATTGCAGGTGGGGCAGCACAGATGTCCATCAATTAGCAATGCCTCCTCAAAGCACTTGGATCTCCAGTTTGGTATTTAGATGAAGTGCCTTTTGTAAGAAGTTTGAACGTCCTTCCTGCATGTGTGTGGGTTTTTATTGGGTGCTATAATATCTACCTGTGTCTGTGTGTGTGTGTGTGTGTGTGTGTGTGTGTGTGTGTGTGTGTGTGTGTGTGTGTGTGTGTGTGTGTGTGCACGCGAGCGCATGTGAGAGTGCGTGTACACCCTTATTGGTGATACATTTCTTTGCTTAATGCCTAACAAGTGCCGGGATAGTCTCCAGCTGTTATGTAACCTGACTTTGAAAAAACAGGTAATTGTAGAACGAATGCATGAGCAAGTGGGTAACTAACAAGGGCTAAGGGATGTGGGAGGGAAAAAAAAAAAAAAAAAAAAGAGTATAAATCCAAAAAAGAGTATAAATCCAAAGGGCAGTATAACATCAGAGTTTTACAAAATCAGGTTACTTGTTAGCTTAGCATGTGGATTCCTCTAGAGTGCTCATGAATGTGAATCATAAATATGATATTCAGTTTATTAACATGATATAAATGGGTCTTTTAATACAATACTTTGACCACAATGTGGGCATAGGGTATAACTCAACAAAAACATCTCTCTCCTGTTGTTTGCATTTAATGTTGAGATCCTTACAACTAAGAGAAGGCATCCCTGGAATCATGGCAGGCAAAGTTAAAATAAATCTGTTTGCAGATGAATGTATAATATAAAATCCCTGTAATTAATAATATGCAGTAGGAATTTTACATTAACTTATGGCTGCGAGCAAATCTAAACAAGCCAGAATTATTCCCTTCAACAGTAGCATAAACTCCTTGCCACCTAATGATATGGACTTTGCATGGTCAGTCATGCCCTCTAAACTCTTAACCAAAGCTTTACAAATACAGCTATGCAAGACAGTGGATTCAAATTTGAAAAATGTTTAAAAGGCCTGCACAAATCATTAAATACAATGAATTAACAGAATTTAACTTGAATGGCAGAATTTCAGATCTACATATAATGTTCTCAAAAAAGATCTTTTGTACCTTTTGAGGAATACATCTAAATTACAGAAAAGCTACTTCAGTGACTGCAGAAAGTAATATATAGCTACCTACAGCAGGCTAGATAAGCAATGCTGGTTGTGGTGAGGGTATGACCTTAACACAGTATGGAGCATTTTCATTTTATTATTAAAAATGTACCAAATAATTAGATATTCTATGCGAAGGTCTGGGTAAAGCACCTTGTATAAATCAATGGGACAGTTCAAAGACAATATGGGGAACCACATCACAGATGCCATCATTTACTGGATCTTCCCTTCCCTGACTACAAGCCATTGTCCATTGGATCTGCCCTCCCTTGGCTACAAGCCACCATTCATTGGATCTTCCCTCCCCTGGCTACAAGCCATCATCGTTCAGACCCCCCTCCGGCTACGAGCCATTGTTCATTGGATCTTTCCTCCCCTGGCTACAAGCCATTGTTCATTGGATCTACAAGTCACTGTTTACTGGATCTGCCCTCCCCTGGCTACGAGCCATCATTTACTGGCTGAAGCTCTGGGACCTGGGACTGCAGATCATTCCAGGGTAGGTTTAGATGTCCTTTCTCTGCTCCACAGTGCTGGCAGTCACTATGCCAGTGGTACTTTTTAATTAGCTTTTTTCTGAGAGCTTGAATTTAGGGTGAGAGAGAGTTCAATGTCATAGTGGCAGAACTGGTAGTTTTAAGAAAAGAAAACTCCCTTGCAATTTAACCATCTAAGTAATGTTGGTGACTGTCAAGTACAGGACATTGCTGGTGTGGCTGCCCTTGGGGAAATGACAGACAAAGAAGGGCTGTGGCAATTGCTAATGCTTGACTGTCTCCCAGTAGAGAATGAAGGGACAGCACATGGATGGATTAGTAAAATCTAGACACAATGCTGGAGTGTGTGTGTGTGTGTGTGTGTGTGTGTGTGTGTGTGTGTGTGTGTGTGTGTGTGTGTGTGTGTGTGTGTGTGTGTGTGTGTGTGTGTGTGTGTGTGTGTGTGCAGAAGCATGAGAAGAAGCTTGCCTCATGAAACCTCCAAGGTGAAAGTGTTGAGAAAATAGGGCACAAGGACAAAATGCTATCACTCACCGTATGACAGGCTGGTACTCCCACTCTCAGTCTTACTCAGCTCATAACAAGATAAATGTACAAATAGGAAGAAACAAGAGAACAGACAATCACACTGATTAAGGAGTAGGTCTGTTCCCTGAATGGTATTCTGTCAATCAATAAATAAGTTCAGTCATGGCACTCTGCCCACTGAAGCAGATTTATCTATTACTGCTTCAAGCAATTAAACTGGCACACTTACAAAACGTAATCTTTAAATGCACAGGGCACAAAAATGACATGTGAAGGTAGAACTTTTCAATAACAGTTAAATGATAGAGAATTCGAATTAAGTGAAACCACCTTTTAATGCATTCTTGCTCAATTTAACTTCTTGCTTCCTAAAAAATATGTTATATTTTGAGGTCTCTTCGGATTATATTAATAAAGCATTTTTACACACTCCATCAAGAACATCTCCCCATAATGGCATCCTTTTGCCTATTCATTACCACCTTCAAGTATTATATGTATAACAAAGTATTAACTGTCTAAAGACATGCATCTGGAGCTTTTCTCCCCAGGCCTCCATTGAAAATGGGCTCTGTCCCAGTTGGACTTTCCTGGTGAACAAATGTTAAACAAATAATGATGCTAACTGCAATCTGACAAAACATGCACTTTGGCTACAGTTACACAACTGCAGTCTGACTATCCATTTACTTTATCTGATGTAAACTCTTATTCTTACGTGACAACCACAATCTGGTATCAGATGTACAGCAAATCACTTGCACAAGAATACATGCTGAGTCTCTCAATGATGAGTGAAAAACAGATCTAATTCAGCAATGACCAAGACTTGTAGTGCTGTACAAAAACATGAAGTTACCTATGGTCATACCAATGGAAGAACACAGCATGTATGTTTGTCTTGCCCGATTACAGCCAATAAGTTATTCAGCTCCCAACCCCCACCATGGGCACAGGAAAATAATTTTCTTGGGTGGCGAAAGCCAGGGTACCTTTTTGGCTAGGCTTGTATAGGCCCCTAGGGCCGATAACCTAGTACCTACCTATGAACCATCGTTAACCATTCTTTTTCTACATACCAGCATGATTTAGCAATGACGTCCATGCTGACATCACCATCTCTACGAAGAAGAACATCATAATGTCAAGGCCAAATCTTCCTCTAAGCTGTAACAAATGTGATGCGTCTGCTTGCCTCTTACTCAAAGCCAATAAAATACCCCATCCGATAATCATCCTGCCTGTTCAAATAAAGCCCTTTTCTCTGATCCATTAGACACAAGCTCAGGTAAGTTAATCTCTCTTTATAAGGCATTCCACCAAACCGCTTTAAAATTTTTATAGCCTTCCACTCAAGAATACCTCTCAACTGTCCAGAATTTTGCAGAATGTTGATTTCTTTTGTGATACTGTTGGTCTGTTCCTCAAAGAATTTGTGTTTTCCTTGAAAATCATGGGGATTGATGTCACTGTGTAATGAAATTTGAGTTTCTGACCTCATATCCTCAGAAAATGTATGCAAAGCAAAACATGTTATTCTATCAATGTGTTAAGTTTACAACAACAATGTCTAAAACATGTCCCTAATTTTGGGACTTTGTCTCCACCCTGCCATTCTTTTGGCTTTGTCCAGAATTCATGGACTAAAAGGTTGAAAGCTGTGCTTTCAAGCATCACAGTAAAATGTTTGCGTTGTGCTTGTAAGTTCAGACAGCATGCCAACAGAGTAAGAAAGTTCACTGGTACTCACCTCTTTACCAAGAGATAAAGGTGTCTTTATGCTAAGCAATTTATGCTGAATGTGAAGTACATATACATACATACATGCATACACACACACACATATATATATATATATATATATATATATATATATATATATATATATATATATATCACATATACATACTATATATTTTTCTAAACATACACATATGTATGAATATATGCAGAGAGGAAGGCAGAGAGACATATTGAACTGCCACACTGGTACATGCAATCCCAGCGAGATGAGGAAGCCCTTCACTTTATTAAAAGACAAAAGTTCTTTAAAGTAATAATATTTTGGTGAGCACAATTAAGACGGATGCATTTACTTAACACAACTACATATACATATTACTTGGACATTCACCATTTGTCATACAGATAAATATGTGCATGTGTCTATGTGTGTGTATAATTGTTGGAATGGCATGTCCCTGTCTCTACATGTGGCCCATCTCTGACTCTTCTCCTTCCCTAAGTTTTCTGAGCCTAGAAATCTCTACACACACACACACACACACACACACACACACACACACACACACACACACACACACACACACACACACACACACACACCTTCACACTTGTTTTTTTCTTTTAGCTTGCCTTAATACTAGCCCTGAGGGCATTTTGTTCTCTTGACTCTCTCTCTTAAAGATTTCCTAGACTCGCATCCAGTTTCTTAACCCTAATTAGACTTCTGCCCTTAGCAGCAGATTTATTTTTCAGTGTTCAGATAGCCACTAGTCTCTTCTCCCCTCCATCACAGCATTTCACACAAAGTATAGGTTCACAGCCATCTATTTCATTATATACCATATTAATGTAACAAAATACAGGACTAGATGCCTACATTTTCTATTTGAAATTATATGTAGCACACTGATCAACAGCCAGATACACCATGACTTTGTACTTAGACAAGGAGTTAGCACCAATCACAATAAAGATACAAACTATGAGTGTACCATTGTCCAATCACGGTCATTGAATATGATCTGTTTGTGCACTTGAAGTAAAGCCTTAATTGCAATTTATATGAAAAACAGAAAAGTATATGTTACTGCTACATATAACATAGACCTGATGAAGCTCTAACAAAGGTGAAATATCTTATCTCTTGTTTTAATTTAATAAACTGTGTTTTAAACAATGCCAGATTGAATCCTGTTTTCCTATCTTTAACAAGAATGCACAGTGATCTTTGACACAGATCTAAATAAGAAGTCGTAACGATGGTCTAATTTAGTAACTGGTATGCTGATATCAGCAATAACTGCTCCTGTACAACTACTGTTCCGTTTTTGTTGCTTTGTTCTTCCTTAAGGAAAGTGTGCATTACCCTTAAAGCTGCAAAACTACATTTCCTCAGTACTAGGTTACATTGTCTAGATATAGCTGCAGGTATACAGATTACAATCTAAACACCCAAATGTTGACTGCCAAAATGCCAACCACAAAACACTGACAATGTGAATGCTGACACGTTATTATGCATGAGCCCAGCAATAAGCTCTTGGCATGCAAAATTATAAACCAAAAAAAAAAAAACAAACATTAAAACATTGTTTTTTTTTTGCAGGGGGCAAAGCCCCCTGAACAACCCATGTTTGGGGGGGGGTTGCGCCCCCTTGCTAATTACATGTGCTAACTCTGAGGTCCCAACTCCAAGAATTGTGCGATCTTGCACACCCGGTGACCATCTGTGTAGTTGACTAAATTGTGCCTACTAAACACATGACCACCAAACCTGCAGTCAACATAATTCAGTACTGCTATATATAATTATTTTTTTAAAGACATATACAAACCATACAAAGCTGTTCTGTGCTGGGCAGGAAATGGGACATTAAGCTTGGGAAAACAAGTTTCAGAATTACCATAAAGACTTACAATGCAAGCTTTTAAACTTACCAGAATACCAAGGACCTTATTCACTCTGGCAAATGCAATGAACAACATTTGTAAGGCTGAGAAGTCAGTAAGAAGGAACCATAGCATGGGTCTCGGCGTGTGTTTTAATATCATTAAGTCCAGAAAAAATATTTCAATCAACTGACTTGACTTGAACAGTGAGGGAAACAATCGCTGTTTCTAGGCAGAGACTGTGATTTCAGCTCAGTTTTAGTCTTCTTAGTGAATGAATATTATGTTTGGGAAGTCAGCAAGGGAAAGCTAGTGCCACTTCTTTTCCCATCAATGTCACAAATGTTTGCTCATGAAGAAGCCAAAACTTCAATAAAATGAGATACCAGTATTAGAAATGCTAACTGATAAAGATAAAGCAGGTTATAAACAGTAAGGATGGAAAATAGAAAAACAGCTTGTCTTGTTCTTTAGGCCACCCAAGGTCCAACAGTAAACGGAACTTTAGTTCCATGCATGATGTAAGTTTGTAATGCGCCTTGCAATGATGCTCTACCTTGCTTATTTTAGGTTGTGTTAACTGAGACTATGGTGTGTCATACCTCTCAACTATCCAGATTTTCTTAGAATATCCAATTTTTTGCTTCATATTTTTGGTCTGTTCAGCATGAAATTTATGGATTTTTGTGGCAAATAAATGAGGACTGAATTCACCAAATATTGACAAACATTCGTGTTTCAGACTTCATATCCTTCAGAAAACGCATAGCAACACAAGACCTTTCATTCTAGCAATGTTCTAAGTTTGCGAGAGCAATATTTAAAATTTGTCCCTATTTTTGAGGCTTTGTAGCTCCACTACTTTTGGTTTTGTACAGATTTTTTTATGGCAAGAGGTTGAGAGGTATGATGGTATGTGGTTTGTGACCTTTTGTCAGCACCGCTTACCTAGTGATCAACCTTACTCCTTAAATGCAGCAAACAGTAACTTACATCCCAGAGTGTCCAACTGCATTGTACACATATAAGCACATATGTATGGAATGCATACAAATCTGCACATATGAGTAGAGATACTTAAGTCAACAATTTGCCTGAAACGCAGAAACTGGAACGGCAGCCGATAATCAGTGACTGGTATACCAAGACTCCCCATATTCTACACAGTGGAAAAGTTACAATTCCTCATTCACAAGTTACATTAGTATTTCCAAATCCTGACACAGTTGCTTCGGGTCTATGTGAAGTGTTTTGATTCTAGCATGACACTACTATTATACGTACGCATGATTCTTCCAACTGAAAACTCCACCGCCAGTTAAAAATGTCAACTCCAGGGAATGACCTCTAACCACATCACTTAAAATATGTTTTTTTCACTCTGTACTACTACAGCTCAGCATCTGGTGCATTAAGTGCCATAATGCATTCTGCTGCAGTCTTTGTAACTTTGTAACCATTTTATTGAAACCAAGGCCCAGAAAGAGTTTCCTTATATGACGTCATGTTAGGCAGTGGTCCATAGATTTCAATGGACACGTCTCTGTACAAGCACAGCACAGCATGCATCCACTGTAGTCTATGACTGCATCGCATTTATCATTCGTTGATGTCAATGAGTTTAAGGATCACCATTATTCCTCAGTGGCACCAGTGCAGGGAAAACAAGATTTATGAAGGATTTTTCAGGTTTTAATAAAGATGGAAAATGTTTGCTGACAGAATACAAATCCTAATCTGCACATTTTATGCACCACATTCAGTGGTGGAAAAAGATAATGCACAGGAGCTTGACAAAACACTTTAATTACACCCTCTTCTCTCTTAGCCATCAGATCTCCATACCTTATTTCTCTCACTGCACAATATACTGAAGGATCTTTAAGGCACTATTGTATATAGCAGTATATATAGAGCTATTCATTCTTAAGCATCTATTCATGCCTACCACATTTCAATTTGTAGTGTAATTTAGAACTGTATTGTGCTGTATGCATTAAAGTAATGTCTTTCGGCTTTTCCTGGTTAGGGGTCGCCACAGCGGAACTCTGGTCTGCTAATGATTGGCAGTGGATTTTTACTGTGTCGAGTTGCCAGCCCGACGCCCAACCTTCAAGGAAGGCACACCCATTCAAGCAGGCACATGCCTGCATGTCTTTAAATGTCACTCAACCGCGGGGAGGACATGCAGACTCCACACAGAAGGCGCTCCAGCCAAGAATCGAACGTGAGAATCTCTTGCTGTGAGGCGACAACGCTAACCTCTGCACCACTGACACATTTTCATTCTTAGTGCATTCTCTTCTGTAATTTTTCTCTCCTGTGCTGAAGTTGGAACTGGTTATTTGTGATCAGTGGGTAACAAATTAAAATAAAGTAAAAAAAATATATAAAAAAGCACTTCCTACTTTCACTGTTCAGCCATTCATTTCCCAGTCGATCCCATCGTTTTAGAACATTTTGTTCTTCATAAATATTCACTCTCAATGTACTTCTATCATCACTGTCCTTTCTTTCCTCTATGTATGCATATTAAGCTCTTTTTACTGTCTCAGTGTAATTATTACTGGTACATATCATGTGTTACTTTTGCAGTTCTTTGACCTGCTTCTGTTCTGCCAACATCCTTACTGAAATGTAATCTCCAGAACTGAATACAATACACCAAGTTCAAACAAACAGCATGCTTCCCACCATAAACTGTGAAGTATTTATCCCACCACTGATACCTAGATAAACACGTCACACTCCTTTTTAAAATGCTTCATATTTCAGCCTTCCCCATCCCCTAGCGTACAAAAACAAACTAAACCCCTTTCTCACTAAGTCTGTACTCACCTGGCACAGATTCTACAACTTAACAGTGACAATGGAAGTTCTAAAACCCCCAATGTCAACCTCAAAACAAAACAAATATGAAGACTGCAAGGAAACAAACATTGCAGTCCTGCTGGCTACACTTTTTTTTTCTGAATGTCACTTGCATGTACAAACACAAATGAGGTTTCTGAACTCCTTTGACGCATAATAAAAGTTTGTGCTTATGGCCCCCATGTTTTCAGGTTCATATACCTAACACAGAATACACACACACACACACACACACACACACATATATATATATATATATATATATATATATATATGTGTGTGTGTGTATATATATATATATATATATATATATATATATATATATATATATATATATATATACATATTATACGCACACACAAATATATATAATGTATATACACACACACACACATATACATATATGTATATACACACACACACACAAACTGCTCCTTTTTTTCCATGTAGATTAAAAAAAAAATGTCACTTCACCTTTCACAAAAGTACCTCCTCTGTGAAGCTCAAGTATTGATAACCTTTTTTGAACAGTAAATATCTTCAGTCTTTGGAGAATCTGGCCACTTAGGTAATGTACTACACTTAAATGCAATTTTCATTATTTATTATATAATTATTATAAGTCTTGCACCTTAATATGGTCAGTTTTTGCATATTCTCAGCCAACATTTGTCAAATGCAATCTTTGGGAGACATACCACATGAACTATGTTTACTGTTACCATCAACTTATCTCAGTTATCCTACCATCACTGCACGAGTTATTTACTTATCTATTGGCATTTGTTTACCAGGATAGTCCAGTGGGCCAAGCAGAGCCAATTTCAGTGGAGGTCCAGGGAGAAAAGCTCCAAGAAATACATTTAGAATATATAAAAAGCTCAAAAGATAAACTTAATTTCAAAGTAGCACATTTAGAAAATATATAAGCACACAGGGTAAGCCTATTACAAAGTAATTACTTAATTACAGTTAATATAGTAGAATCAGCAAACATATCATTAGCAGAGAGGTTCTAAGCTTCACATGTATTAAGAGACTGGTAGCAACCCCATTGGGAGACTAGTAGTAACATACCTCTCAACTGTTCAGATTTTTGCAGACTGTCCAGACTTTTGCCTCAAAAAGAGTGAACTGAAAAGTACCGAAGTCATTAAATAATAACATATATTTCTGTTTCAGACTAGTTCCTTCAGAATAAAAGCAATATTTAAAATCTGTCCCTATTTTTGGGCCTTTGTCCCCCATTATTTTAGGCTTTGTCCAGATTTCCTGTGTTAAGATGTTAAGAGGTATGAGTAGCAACCAAGTTATGGTAGTTATAGGGTAGCTGGAGGAATACGGGGAAGGATAAGAGAAGGCAGGGGGGAAGAGAACTAAATAAAAAATAGTGGTAGATTAAGCATGTAAGAGGAATGAGAAAGAAAGAGATGTAGGACTGGGGAGAACGTTGCTAGTAAATGGACAAGAGAGTGAGAGTGTAGAAGGGTTGTATAGTAAATGTGAGCACAGAGTAGAATGTTAGTGGAAGTTGGTGATAGGAGGAATGATAGGATGGAACTAAAAACTATGTTATAGAAGGAGAAGGCTTAGTACAGTTGGAGATCCAGGTAGAGTGGAGATGATTACGAAGAGCTGTTTGGTTGGGTGGCACAAATGACTACGGGAAGGCTGTTCCGGATTTTAGCTTTTGTCCAGGAGTATAGTAGTTGACCAGCAGGTAGAATGGGTTTATGAATTTGTAGGTGGTGTTCATTTTGATGTTAAGGACCTAGTGGGATTACAGTGGGAAAATAAGGAATTTAGCAGGTTTCTGTAAGTATTTTCTGTGTGGTAGTTAGTTGGAGATAGGTGAGGTAGTGGGGGGGGGGGGGATTCAAGCCAGTTTAGTGATTTTTAGGGGTGTGCAGTGGTGGCTGGAAAGACGGGTGTTTGTTACAAATTTGGCTATTTTATTATAGCATATTTCTAATTTAGTTTTGAGTGAGGATTGGAGGGTTGGTTAGCAATGGGGCACCGTAGACAAGCAAAGTAGCTAGGTGGAAGCAAATACTTGTTTTGTAGTGACAGAAAGAAAATATTTATGTCTATAAAGAAGACCTGTTTTTTTGTGCATCTTACTGATGTTATTTTGTATGTACAGATCGAATTTTAAGATTTCATTAATTATAACTCCCAGCATTTTGGTGTAGGAAACTAGCTCAATTTCTATGTTTTTCAGGGACAGTATGTTAAACTGAGATTTGTTGAAGGGAGTATTTTTCTTTGGAGTGAATATTATGAGCTTGGTTTTATCTGGGTTTAGAGACAGATGATTAATATGAAGCCATGTCTCTACGGCCAAAAATGCAGATTGAGTGACATGTTGTAGTTGTATTGAATTTTCACCAGAACAGATAATAGTGGAGTCATCAGCGTATTGTACTAGAGACCTTTCATGAAATCACGACTGAAGGTTAATGATAAAAATATTAAATAGAGGATCTATTATGGAGCCTTGTGGAACTTCAGTAGGGTCGGGGATGTACGGGGAAATAAGAGTGTTTCCATTGTACGGCTTGATGTCTATCAGATAAGGTAGCTTTTGAAGCAGTTGAGAGATTGATAGATGGTGTAGATAGTCCAATGTTAGAAAGCTGGGAAAGAAGAAGAGAGTGAGAGATAGTATCAAAGGCCTTAGATAAGTCCAGAAATAGAGTGGAGACAATCTTCCCAGAGTCTCGGACTTTATTGATTAAGTCCATAAAGGATATTAGGGCAGTTGAAATATGGTGGCCCAGTCTGAAACCATGTTGGGTTAGAGAAAGGATTTTATTGTTGAGAAGGAAATGTAGAAATTGCCTGTGTACACATTTTTCTAAGAGTTTGCAGGCAGGGGACAGAATAGCTATGGGGCGGAAGTGGAAATATTGGCTTAGGTACCTCCCTTGTGGAGAAGTAAAATTAATGCTTTTTTCCAGAGATTGGGAACATAGGATTCTTGGATGGATCTATTAATGAGTATGCTAATGGGGTAAGCAATAGCTTCTGCAGTGATTTTTAGATACTCTGTAGGTAAACTGTCTGCTGCACTGGAGCTAGGTATTAGTTTTAGGAGTAGTCTTTTTATGGTTGTGGTTGGGACAATAGTGAGTGTAAATTCAGGCATGGATTTGGTTGTAACTAAGTTTGTGTGTGTGGTTGTGGGCAGTGCCAGATCAAAGTCATATGGGGCCTTAGGCAGGACACTGGACTGGGGCCCCCTGTCACATGACATTGTCATACCCCCCAAAAAAAAATTAATTAAATTAAATGTCTCAAGGATGAATTTGTAAAAACCGCTGGACACACCACGAGATCTGATGAAGCGTGCACTTATAGCACGTGAAAGCGCTTATCCTTTATATATTTTGTATTGAATAAAAGAAATTGAACTTCTCGTGGTGTGTCCAGCGGTTTTTACAGAATTTCTTGACCAGATACGTTGCAGCAGGACACTTTAGAGATCGGCAACATTGTTTTATTTCATTAAGGATGAATTTGTGTCAACACATTTTAAAACTGTAAGTAGAATTATGACCTTACTATGAAGCTAGTAATGGAGATTTTTTCTCTGCCCCTACACTGAAAACAGGCTCTACAGGGCCACTTAAGACTGAAGCTGGAAGCATTATCCAATACCTCAATATTCAGAGATTATGCCAAGTCTAATCTACGGAAACTGAGTGATGGTCTCGCTAAATTAAACATCATCTTCTAACTCAATGACCCCACTGCTTATGCAGAATCTTTCACTGCCAAATTATATGCACATGTGAATAGCTGCATAGATACATCTATCCTACTAGAAGTAAAAATAATGCCAAATTCAAAAATAAACCGCTGTGGTAGAACTAAAATATAGACAGGCTCTATAATAAAAGTAAACAAAACTCATTGCATGCAGAAATAAATGTTAACTCTCAAGATGCAAAAAAAAAAGCTCTTGCTAAACTTAAGAGGGACCTCTGGACCCTGATCAAATTAACTAAAGCCAGACACGAGGTAAAAATAGCCACCCAGGCAAAGGACAAACACAAAACATTCTTTAGCTATGTTAGATACCTTAGAAATAATGTCTAGTATTGCACAGAGCTAATAGTCATTGATATCACATACCCAGAGGACATAACCAATCAACAAGTGGATAAATTTAGCTCTAATTTAATCCCCCAATACATTTCCAGATCTCATAGTCACATCTACACCTCCCCTCAAATTTCCCATGAACAAGTCTTCAAGGCACTATCCAAGGCCAGGAGCACTGCTCCTATGGGACCAAATAATATATCAAGCTGCTTATTTGCCAACCTGAAACAGGACCTAATATAACCACTTTGAATTACTTAGAAATAAAAAACAACCAAAAAATGTGACCAGTGAAAAACAGCTCTACTTTCCAGAAAAAAACACTTTTAATTAAAGAACACAAATTCTCTAGCGCCTCGGCCGTAGCCTTTACAGAGTAAAATCCTTCTTGCTAAAAGACCAACCTTATATATACAATTCTAACATTTTTCAATTAGTCAATTATCCATTAGATTCTAACAATCATTCAATTTCATTCTTAAAGTTAAAAAACACTATATAAAACTTTGCCAGTTACATTCTTTATTCAAACCATTTGGTAAAAGTGTATTATATTTCATTATTAAAATAGACTCCTTTCGTCTTAATACATATTTTAATAACTCCACGTTTCCATATTGTAATATTACTTGTTCTAGCACTGTCACTTTCATAGTATTTATTTCACCTTTATGTTCTTTATTAAAATGCTCCGCTACAGGACTTATAACTTTATTATTTCTTATATCCCTCACATGTTCTTTTATTCATTCTGCCAGAGACCTTTTTGTCTCCCCTATGTAATATTTATTACATGAACACATTATAACATAAATCACACCTTTACTTAAACAAGAATACGTTCCCATAGTATCAAATTTCTTTCCCCCATTCTCTCTATTTTTGTTGTTATGTATTGACATATAGAACATTTACCACAAGGAAATGTTCCTTTCATTTCCACAATTTTCAGCATTTTCTCTATTGGTCTTACATATTTTCCAAGCACCAGGAAATCCTTTAAATTTCTCCCCCTTTGGTAAGAAATTCCTAATTCTATTTGTGACAATGACTGGACATCCCTTCTAATTTGTTTCCAATATTCTTTGATCACCTTTATCATTCTTTGTGAGAATATAGTATATTTGGTGACAAAGAACATAGTCTCATTTTCCAATGTTTTCTTTACAACTCCTGTTTTTCTACCCTTTGATCTATCTACTCTAACTTCTATCATTCTTTGCTCATTATTAAATATTTTCTGTAAACTTCCATACACATTCTCTAACTTATAACCCCTGGATATAAACATCGTAGCCACCCCTTGAGCCTCTTTATATGCTTCTTTGATGTCACTGCTCAATCTTTTTATCCTAAATATTTCCCCATACGGAATAGACACTATTGTATGGTTTGGGTGACAACTAGTGGCACTTAACATCACATTCAATTGATTAAATTTTCTGTATATGTTAGTATGAATTTATTATCGTCACCCCTTAATGTTATATCCAAGAAATTTATCCTAACACCCTTCTGAATGCCATCAAATTTAATCCCATATTTGTTAACATTTAAATATTCTATAAAACTAGATGATATATTTTCTCCCCCCTTACAAATAAAAATCAAGTCATCTATGAATCGAAAATACTTCACTACATATTTCCTAAAAAATTCACTCCTGTAAATATAAGTATTTTCCATCAACCCCATAAACAAATTAGCATATGCTAGGGCAAACGCCGCCCCCATTGCTGTACCCACATTCTGTTTATATAAGTTACCATCAAATTCAAACATATTATTTTTAAGGCAAAAATAAAGCAGTTCTTTAATATACTGCGTCCTGGGATTATCCCCTAAGAAATATTGTATAGCTTCAAGGCCAAGGGTATGTGATATATTGGTGTACAAACTTACCACATCTACTGATATAAAATACATATCCTCAGCCCATATCACATCTTCAATTTTATTCAAAAAATCAAATGAATCCTTTATGTAAGATGTCAACTTCATGACTTCTTTTACTAAGATTTCATGCAGCAAACAACTCAAATTGTATGTAAAATAACCTATAGCTGACACAATAGGACGTCCTGGTGGTTGTAATAAATCTTTATGAATTTTAGGAACACAAAAGAATTTTGCAACTGTACTTCTCCTTACATTAAGTTTATGTGTTACATCATATGTTGTAAAATAATGTAATCTTACACCCTTATTCAATAACTTTTGAATTTCATTTTGTGCTTGTGCTAAATTTGATGTATCTATCCTACTATATACCATCTGATCATACACATCCTATGATAATCCCTAGAATTCATTACCACCAATTTGCCCCCTTTATCTGATGGTTTAAAGACTATTTCATCATTCTTACTCATGTGTTGTAATTTTATCCACTCATTTTTTGTTAAATTATATTCCTTTTACAAACCTTTGAATTTATTAAATTCTCTATCAATTATTAAATTTACAGCATTACTAAAACTCTGAATGAATAAATTTTTACTTGGCGGCATAAAAGTACTATTAGACTTGATTTTACTTGTATCCAGTAAACTATAGGCATTTATTTCCGATTCCGATTCACATCTACACCTCCCCTCAAATTTCCCATGAACAAGTCCTCAAGGCACTATTCAAGGCCAGGAGCACTGCTCCTATGGGACCAAATAATATATCAAGCTGCTTATTTGCCAACCTGAAACAGGACCTGTCTGATCCCCTACAGAGGTTATTCAGTATCAGTCTGCAAACTGGCTTTGGGTCAGATGAACAAAAGACAGAAAATGTTATCCACTTCACAAAGGTGGGTTGCCAATGGACCCATAACTCTGAACAGTGAATTTAAGTACACTTTTATCTGCTCTTTTGCATATAGTACTGTATTTAATTTATTTATTTGTGTTTTTCACTGAATATTAACTCAACTGAAGTTGTGGTTCTCTCTCTACAGAATACTTTTTAGAATTTCTGTGTAGCCATTGATAGCAGTGGGGGGGTAGTTTCAGTTCACCATTGACATTCTGTCTTGCCTTACATACGTGGTACATTTTGAGTTATTTCTGCTTAATATCAGAGCTTTGGCCAGCTAACATCTACCTGAAATCAGCTGGACGTATAAGTGAATTTAAGTACACTTGTATCTGCTCTTTTGCATATAGTACTGTATTTAATTTATTTATTTGTGTTTTTCACTGAATATTAACTCAACTGAAGTTGTGGCTGTCTCTCTACAGAGTACTTTTTAGAATTTCTGTGTAGCCTTTAATAGCATTGGGGGGTAGTTCCAGCTCATCACTGACATTCTGTTTTGCCTTATATAAGTGGTACATTTTGAGTTATCTCTGCTTAATATCAGTGCTTTGGCCGGCTCACAACTATCTGAAATCAGCTGGACGTATAAGTGAATTTAAGTACACCTTTATCTGCTCTTTTGCAAATAGTACTGTATTTAATTTATTTATTTGTGTTTTTCACTGATCAACTGAAGTTGTGGCTGTCTCTCTACAGAGTACTTTTTAGAATTTCTGTGTAGCCATTGATAGCAGTGGGGGGTAGTTTCAGCTCATCACTGGCATTCTGTCTTGCCTTATATAAGTGGTACATTTTGAGTTATTTCTGCTTAATATCAGAGCTTTGGCCGGCTAACATCTACCTGAAATCAGCTGGACGTATAAGTGAATTTAAGTACACGCTTATCTGCTCTTTTGCATATAGTACTGTATTTAATTTATTTATTTGTGTTTTTCACTGAATATTAACTCAACTGAAGTTGTGTCTGTCTCAAGTTAGTTCTCCACCCACCCTCCCTTTTCTTGTTTTGGTATTAATGTTGGTGGCTTTGAAACTGCCTGCCCCTCTTGTAGATTTGTATTTGGATACTCCTTCTGGGCCCATCTCATTTGCTCACTCAGCTGAGTGCAGTGAGATCATATTCCTATTTCAGGCATTCCTACTGTGTACAGAAAGTGCATTTGGGAAGGACAATCCCTGTAGCCTCAATCCTGCTCTGTTCCCTCCCTCAAAAAAAAAATATTTTTTTTTTTTATTCAGCTGCTCTTACTGTAACTGTCTTAGTTGCTCTTCTGCATGCTATCTGTTCAGTTGCTCTTACTCTGCACTTATTACTACTTGTTAGTAGCCTTCAAATTTACTGCCTTCTGCACTTGTTTTTTAGTCATTTGTTAATTTAATTGCATTTATTTGAACTGTATTTGCCGCAGTGTTGCTACACACTCGGGTGTGCTGGCCTGCACTACAATTTGAATTGTATTTACTGCTGTTTCAGCTGCTTTTCTGTAACAAAAAAAATTCTAAGCTTGTTTCTTGCCTTTCCTGTAACTAGTCAAGTCCAGATACAGACTTGCTGTATCCAGGACTGTTGGTAAGCTTCTGAGCCCCCCAAACCTTTCTGTGTTGGAGGGAAGCCTTCTAGCTTATCAGTGGGAGTGGTAAGCACTAGGTAGCCTATCTCCATGGGAAGAGTGGGTTTTGGCCCTGAAATTGTAGTTCATTGGCCGTTTGGGCAGTTTTTCCATCTCTTTCTACTTTCTGGTTAAAAGCCCATTTTGTGTTTGGTCCCTGCCTTTCCTATAACTAGTGTAGTCCAGGTACAGATTTGCTGTATCCAGGACTGTTGGTAAGCTTCTGAGCCCCCCCCAACCCCTTCTGTGTTGGAGAGAAGCCTTCTAGCTTATCAGTGGGAGTGGTAAGCACTAGGTAAACTATCTAACGCAGGAGGAGGGTTTCTGGCCCAGAAATTATACTTTATTGGCCATCTGGGAAGCTTTTCCATCTCTTTCAACCTTCTGATTTAAAAGTCTGCGTTTGTGCTTGTTTCCTGCCTTTCCTGTTACTAGTCTAGTCCAGGTACAGATCTGCTGTATCCAGGACTCTTTGTAAGCGTCTGAGCCCGCCAAGCCTCTCCGTGTTGGAGGGAAGCCTTCTAGCTTATCAATGGGAGTGGTAAGCAATAGGTAGCCATTCTACAATGAGAGGAGTGGTCCCTGGCCCATAAATTGTAGCTATTGGCTGTTTGAGCAGTTTTTTTCCATCTCTTTCAACTTTCTGGTTTGAAAGCCGCACTTGTGCCTGTTTCACACCTTTCCTATAACTAGCCTAGTCCAGTTACAGAGTTGCTATATCCAGGATTATTAGTAAGCTTCTGGGCCCACCCAAGCCTTTATCTGTTGGAGGGAAGCCTTCTAGCTGATCAGTGGGAGTGGTAAGCACTAGGTAGCCTATCCTCCATGGGAAGTGTGAGTTTTGGCACAGAAATTGTAGTTTATTTGGCTATTTGGGCAGTTTTCCATCTCTTTCAACTTGCTGATTTAAAAGCCTACATTTGTACTTGTTCCCCACCTTTCCTGTAACTAATCTAGTCCAGGTACAGATTTGCTGTATCCAGGACTATTTGTAAGCTTCTGAGCCCCCCAAGCCTTTCTGTGTTGGAGGGAAGCCTTCTAGCTTATCAGTGGGAGTGGTAAGTATTAGGTAGCCTATCTACCACAAGAGGAGTGGTTCCTAGCCCAGACATTTTAGCCACTGGCCGTTTGGGCAGTTTTTTTTCCATCTCTTTCAATGTTCTGGTTTAAAAGCTGCACTTGCGCTTGTTTCCCACCTTTCCTGTAACTAGCCTAGTCCAGATACAGAGTTGCTGTATCCAGGACTGTTGGTAAGCTTCTGAGCCCCGCAAGCCTTTCTGTGTTGGAAGAACGCCTTCTAGCTTATCAGTGGGAGTGGTAAGCACTAGGTAGCCTGGCTACCATGAGAGGAGAGGTTCTTGGCCCAGAAACTGTAGTTTATTGACCATTTGGACAGTTTGTCTGTCTCTTTCAACTTTCTGGTTTAAAAGACCACATCTGCACTTGTTTCCCATCTTTCCTGTAACTAACCTACTGGGTAGCACTAGAAAGCCTTAAACTGATACAAGCCTTCTAGCTTAGAAGAGAGACTTTGGAGTGATTAAGTATCAGTCTTCTGTACTTTCTTACTGTACTTAACTGTTTTCTGCCTAAACACAGACTTTCCAGTGTTTACTGTGATTTAAAACCTTGTTTTTTTCACATATTGTACTTATTTGACTGCCTGCACTTTTAAAAAGTTTTTTGTTTAAATAATTTGTTTAACTGTTGTAGGCTACACACTAAAGTGTGATAGCCTTTTCTGATCATTTGTAGTCGTTTAAAGCTGTTTTAAGTGTATTTTTTTATAGTTTTTGCCTTATCTTTTCAAAAAAAACCAAACAAATTCCTTCTTTCCTGCCTTTCTAAGCTAGTATAGTCCCAGTTTTCAGGCTAGTGCTGAATTCAGGGCTGTGATACTAGTTTCTGAGTTGCCCATACCTTACTTGGATAGAAGGAAGTTTCTCTGTTCACCTGTGAGAGAGGGGAGCTTTGAGCAACCTATCTGTCCCTGGAGGAGTGGTTCCAGCCCAGAAGTTAGTAGCTTATTGGCTATTTTGGGCTAATTTCTATCTCTTTCATTTCCCTACAATAAAAACCGCGTTTGCACGGTTTTGAGCACCGGGCCGTGCCGGTTAGCTACGGTTAAATTATTCAGAGCTCCACTAAGTCTCCTCTTCAGGTTTTCCCTTGAAACTAGTCTAACTCTCAACCTAAGCACTCAAAAAGCATCTTACAGCCCAGCACTTGCTCAGACCTAATAGCAAGCACTAATATACCCTGACACTGATTGCCCACCAGGGCAAGGCTCTTTATTCACACCTCACCAACCAAGCGACTAAGCAGCTCACCCTACTATTCAGGCATGACCAAAGGGCAACTTCAGGTGCACTCTCCAGTCCAGCTGGTGAATCTGGGTATCCTGAGGCAATGTTACAACTGCCTCATGTACACAGACAACCCTCTCCTCCTACCACAAAACACTAACATATGTGAGAGATGCAATTATACAGCCAAACTGGAAGCTAAGCTGTCTCCACCCAAGACTGGAATAGACAGTCAAGAGGAGAAGGTTAACACTTGCACCACACCTTAAGCAGCACACAGACCTACTAAAACAGCACTGGCAAAAATGCACATAAATATACAAAAACATACACGGAGGCTCTAAATAAAAACCTGCAAAAGCATCAGAGACCTGCAAAGCAGACACTCAAACAACCTGCACTTCCCATCACAAACCAGACAACACATAAAACACAAAATCAGTGTGCCGCACAATCACAGCCTTTAAGGCAAAATAACATACCTAACACACTAGTAATAGGTAACTCTATAGTCAGGCACACTGATGTCCCACTCACTAGGCTGGACAAGCAGAAGGTTACTGTTAGCTGCCTGTCGGGAGCCAGAATCCGCCACATAACACAAGTACTCAGGTCACTCCAGAACAAGTACAAATATGACTCTATCATTATTCATGTTGGTGTGAATGACCTGAGACGTACCTCCCTGGACTACATGAAAAGAGACATGGAAGAGCTCTCTGATCATGCAGCCCAGGCTGGTATTACCCTGACACTGAATAGCATCCTGCCCTCACCACGGATGATACCTCAGTATAAAGAAAAAATGATCAATTTCAACAATTGGCTAAGCTTCTGGTGTCATTCAAAGGGGATCCAGTGTCTGTCAGCATGGGACAACATGCTAGACATGCCGCATTGCTTCGCAAGAGACGGCTTGCACCTGTCACTCCTAGGCTTTTGAATACTGGCCAAGGCTCTTGCTGCCCCCATAGTGCCTTTTTTAGGCAAGGCTCAAAAGTCAAACCCACCTCCGTAAACAGCACAATTAACAAAAAACTGAGGGTTATGCTACTCAATGCCAGGAGTTTAAATCTCAAAATGCACGTGCTCGAAGCACTCCTCAGTATGGAGAACGTTGACATCTGTGCAGTAACTTAAACCTGGTTCAAGGCCCCAGAGAGCACCCCAGCACTACTGAGCTACAACTCATACCACATGTTTTGGCCACAGAACATGGACTGAAACACAAAAGGAGGGGGTGTATCCATATTCATCAAGAATACCTACACTTCCAGGTTTGTGGCACAGCATGATACCTTTGAGATCATCCATGTGCAGCTAACATCGGGCAAATCTGGAATGCAAATTGTGGTCTGCTACAGATCACCCTCCATGACCCAGGACCACCACTCCACCTATCTGGAGACACTGGAAAACATGAAGGTCCTACCGAACACCCTGATACTGGGTGATTTCAATTACCCTACCATTCACTGGGAAAACTTCTCAAGTACAAATTCCCAGGCCCAGCGCTTCCTGGAATTCATCAACTCAAATGCCCTGGATCAGCTGGTAAACTCCCCTACCAAAGGAGAAAACATATTGGACCTGGTCATCACAACCCGTCACTGGTTAGATCAGACCATAAACTAATCACTCTGGATGTCTACACCCCACCACCAATGCCAACTAAGGAAACCACAGTAAAAAACTTTTCTAAAGCAAACTTCACCTTACTTAAGAGATAGGTGGTATGTTTCACAGCCCCCTCGCTAAAGGATAACGCTGCCCAAGATGCAGAAATCTTTACAAATGCACTCTATGAGCACCTATAAGGATGCATGGATCGTGCCATCCCTAGCAAAACCAAGACTCACTCCTCTAAGAGAAGGAAACCAGTTTGGTGGACCCCTGCAATAAACAGGCTATACAATAGAAGGAGGAAACTAGTTCAGGAAAAAAAGCAATTCCCAAGAAGGAAAGACATCCCTGATCAGTATCAATAAGAAACTAAGGTCCCTCATGAAATCATCCAAGGCTAACTTAGAAAGAAAAATAGCCAAGGATTCAAAAGATAACCACAAAGCCTTCTTTAGCTATGTTAAGAATCTAAGTGGCAACTTGCAGATATGCACTGAACTAGTGCAAAATAGCACAAAATATACTGAACCTACTGATATTGCCAACATCCAGGCAGATAGATTCAGTGCAAACTTCACCCCCCACTCACCTCCAAAAGGGCCCACAACAATACCGAAAAAGTGTAGTGTCCCAAAAATCACAGACGCACAGGTGAAAACAGCCCTTTCAAAAGCCAAAAACACAGCATCAATGGGACCAGATGGTGTCCCAGGCTGCGTCTTGCACGAACTACAGAATGAACTAACCCCCACCTAAACACGCTGTTCAACCTCAGCCTCTCCACAGGCTACGTGCACATAAAATAACGCACAGCAACAGTTATTCCTCTCCAGAAAGGAGGGTCCACAACTGATCCTGGTAACTATCGCCCCATAAGCCTGACTAGCAAGGCTATGGAGTGCATCATCATGGAACTCATTAACAAAGACATTGGGAACCTCCAAACACTTGACCCGACCCAGTTCGGCTTTGTTAAGGGCAGATCATGCCTACTAAACCTGGTTGACTTCTTCAAGATAGCCACCAAGGCCATAGACGAGGGAAAGGTGGTTCACACAGCTTACCTTGAACTCGCCAAGGCTTTCGACATCATTCCCCACTCGGGTATTACAGAAAAACTCACCAGCCTGAACATAAACCCCTACGTCAAGAGATGGGTTGCCAAATGGCTTACAGACAGAACTCACATGGTAAGAATAGCGGGCTCCAGGTCCGACTCTGAACCAGTCACAAGTGGTGTCCCACAAGGCTCGGTCCTGGGACCCCTACTGTTTGGCATATACTTCTTAGAAGTACAGGCAAACACAGGAGGACGATGGCTAACCAAGTTCACCGATGACTGCAAACTAGGAGCCATAACTGACTCTTCGGCTGACAAGGACATCCCTCCAAAAGGGCCTTACTGAGACAGACACCAGCTGTCAAAGTCATGGCCTCAAGCTAAATGCCAAAAAATGCAGTGGCATCCCGTTTGGGAAAAACAAAACACCCACAAATTACTACATAGGTGGCAGCCCCCTTAATACAGAAGAGGTAATAAGAGATCTGGGGACCCAGGTAGATAGTAATTTCTCCTTTGACAATCATATTGCCAAAGTAGTTAGGAAATCCTTCTGTTTGGCCCATCTAATTCCTAAAGGGTTCGCATCTAGAAATAAAGAGGTTATAGTGCCCCTCTACTCCTCACTCATTAGACCCATCATAGAGTACAATGCCCCATTTGGGATGTACCTCACATGATACTTCCAACAGCTGGAAAGACCACGAAAGTACCTCACCAAGAGGATTACTGGCCTCAAACATATGTCCATATTAAGCCCGACTGAAAAAACTCTGGCTGTACTCAGTGGCATATCGCTTACTCAGAGGTGATCTCTGCTTGACTTACAAAGCCATGTCCAACTCAGAATTGATGGACATGCTTCACCTAAAGAAATCCAAGTCACTGCGAGTCACGCACTCTAGTGAGCTAAACCTCGCCACAACAATAAATAGAACATGCTGGAGGGATAGACTCCTGTCACAGAGACTCCCCATGCTTTGGAACAAAATTCCAAATTACATCAGGCAGAGCCCCTCACTAACACTCTTCAAGAGAAACCTTGACGAGTGGATGTGTAACAGAAAATACACCCCTGGGATCACTTCATTGGCTCTGCTTGACAGAGGATCAGTTAATTAATCAATGGGGTGGCGAAAGCCGACACACTCTGGCTAGGCTTATAAATGCCCTCGGGCAGATAGCCTAGTACCTACCTATGAACTTATAAGAGGGCCTTTTCCAAACAAACAGCTAGTGTCAAAACCATGGACTAAAACTAAATTCCAAGAAATGTATAATAGTATCTATTACAAGCAAAAAGTCCCTTGTTGCTATCACATTGACAACACATCCACAAAATCTGATCCAGTAGTTAGGGACCTGAGAACCTACACAGACAGGGAATTGTCCATCGATAACCACTTATCCACTATTGTAAGAAAGTCCTTTTTCATTGATCAGTTTATTACTAAGGGTATGGCATCCAGGTCAAGGAATGTGATCATTATACTGTATTCTGAACTCATCAGACTGATCATGGAGTATAATGCCCCTTTTGGTATGTATCTGTCCTAACATTTAACACAATGGGAGTGACTGCAATGCTTTCTTGCAAAGAAAATCAAGTGTTAAATCATAAAAATTATGCAGACCATCTCAAAGCCTTGTCCCTCTTTTCAGTGTCATACAGGCTTCTGAGAAACAATCTCTGCCTCACATACAGAGCCTCAACAGACTTTACTCTGTCAACCCTACTGCACATTTTCAAGTCCAATGGGGCACAAACACCCATCAAAAGATCTCAGTCTGTTTTGCAACATAACTCAAACATGTTGGAGGGATAGATATGTAACACACAGAATATCACTTTTTTGGAAATGTCTTCCTCCCTTCTCTTACAGCATTCAATGTAATATGGATGAATGGATGGGTAACTGCAAATTCATCACTGGTTTAGCATCCTTGTCCCACACAGAAAAGGGCAAAATGTAAAAGTTCTGCTTGTTTGTACTTAAAATATAAGCTCTAAAAACTTCATAAGCTTGTATAGCTAGCCTTCTAAGAATCCTCACAGATCAATAGTCTAGTAAGTATCTATGAACCAATGAACCTGTGTTCAGCATAGCAATCCCTAGTTCATTTTTGATAGCTTTCAGTCAACAGAGGTATCTTGGGTAATGCAGCTGGTCTTCTGGACACCAGCCAATCCATAGTTTGACCCAGGACTGCTGGGTAGGAACACACTTGCCAATAGAGCACATAGCATAGATACCTCCCCTCTGTTAGCATGAGTCCTAGCATAGGTTGGAGTAGGCCAGGTCCTCAATACACTTAACACTGGCGAATAAGAAGTTAATGTACTCACCATAACGTTCCATGTGAATTGTTCCATCTTGTCTTCATTCTTCACTGATGGGTTCGGAGTCAATCCATTTACTCAGACATGGCTTTTAGCAAAACTCAAGGTTCACCAGTAGCTCGAAACCTAGCCCCTTATCCCATGATGCACTGCTGAAATTACCTCAGATCTTGTTTGCTGCGTGTACCATATCCCTGTAAGAGAACTACTCTCCCAAGAGAAAGAAGGATTGAATAATCAGGATGAGACCAGCCTCTAGGTCAACTATCAGCCAGGTGGGGGATGGAGGGAGGGACGTAAGAATGAAGGTGAGATGGAACAACTCACATGGAACGTTATGGTGAGTACATAACCTCTTAATGTGAAGTTGTTCAATCTTGCCATTCATTCTTCACTGATGGGTAGTGTCCCTAGCACCCTGAATCTCGGGTGGCTCATGGGAGTACATTCATCAGGATCGTAGACCCAAAGGAAGCCCTGTCCCTGGAGGCCTTATCAACTTTGTAATGAGTGATAAAGGCATGAGATTTAGACCAAGTGGCTGCAGCACAAATGTTATCAAGGGGTAATTTGGTTTGAAATACAGAAGATGTAGAAACTGCTCTGGTAGAATGAGCTTTAATCTTGTGTAGTAAGGGCATATTAGCAGCTGAATAAACAAAAGTGATACAATCAGATAGCCATTTCGAAAGCGTTGTTTTAGCCACTAGTCTACCTTTTCTGGCTTCAGAGAAAGACACAAAGAGCTGGTCTGATTTTCTAATATCTTTTGTTTTGTCCAAATAATATCTGAGCTGTCTGTGAATGTCAAGTTTGTGCAGAATATACTCTAATTTATTGGAATGGTTAGGGAAGAAGCCTGGCAACTCAATGACTTGGTTGATATTGGATTCAGAACTTTGGGCAAAAAGGAGGGGTTTGTCCTAAGAGATACTCTGTCAGCATGAAAAATCAAATAAGGAGGGCTGATAGATAAAGCTTGAAGTTCTGACACTCTGCGGACAGAAGTTATAGCCACCAGAAATATGGTTTTCCATGATAAAAATTTGAGATCACAAGATGATGCTGGTTCAAACGGGGGAAGAATTATACGAGACAGCATAAAGTTTAGATTCCAAGGAGAATAAGGAGTTTTCACTGGAGGCCTCATGTGGAAGGTCCCTTTGAGAAAGGCCTTGGACAAATTGTGGGACATTATGTTTAGCCCGTCCACTCTGAGATGAAAGTTAGACATAGCAGCCAACTGGACCTGAACTGTAGCAGCTGCAGCTCCTTCATTAAAAATCATAGTCAAGAATTCTAAAATGGGTGGCAAAGGGGCTTGATAAGGATCAATGTTCTGCTTAGAAGGCCATATGGAAAATCTCTTCCACTTGCTAAGAAATAATCTTCTGATGGATGGCTTATGAGATGACAAGAGGATCTGTCTTGTCTCATCAGACAGATCATAAAGCCTGGCTATGATGGGAACTGGAACAGCCAAGCTGTGAGCTTCAGTGACTGCAATGAGGAATGGAGATCCTCCGACAGATGTGTCCGAAAGTCTGGAACTGGGTCCAGAATCCATGGATCCTTCAATAGATGATGATGAAGGAATGGGAACCAAATCTGCCGAGGCCAATGTGGGGCTATGAGGATGATAGTCCTTCCCAGCAACATTGCTTTCTGTAGAAGTCTGGGTATAAGAGGGATTGGAGGGAATGCATACAGGAGACCTGGGGGTCAATCGCGTACGAGTGTGTCTCTTGGGGGTTGTCCCGGAGTGGGAATCAGGGCAAAGTAGCTTCTGCATTTTGTGTTGACATGATTGGCAAAAAGATCGCAGCAAGGCTGGCCCCATTTGCGGAAAATCCTGTCCGCAATCTCTTGTTTGAGGGACCACTCGTGTGGCAATAGAATTGCCCTGCTCAGTTTGTCTGCTATCATGTTGGAGCTCCCCGGGATGTGCATTGCCAACAGAAAGCGCTGGGAGGAGACAGCCCACTGCCAAACTCTGAGGGCTTCTCAGCAAAGTGGGTAAAGACTTGGTCCCGCCTTGCTTGTTCAAATACCAGACTGCCGACATGTTGTCTGTCTGAACTGCAATCGTCCCTAGAGGAAGAGAGTCCTGAAAGTACTGCAACGCTAGAAGTACTGCTCTCATCTCCAGGACACTGATATGCAGGTGTGATTCTTGATACGTCCATGTGCCTTGGGTGGTCATTCCTTGAAAATGCCCCCCCTCCCTATCAGGGAAGCTTCTGTAGTCACAGTGGGTACTAGAGGGCAGTAGAACAAAGGGACGTCCTATGGTTACATGAAGAGACGTCAACCACCACTGGAGATCTCTCTTGCAAGAGTTTGTAATCAAAATCATATGACTCATTGGAAGTTCCTGACAGGACCATTGGGTGAACAGCAGCCACTGAAGAATCCGTATATGCATCCTTGCTAATGGTATGGCCAAGATCGCTGCAGCCATCAAACCTAATACTTTTAAGACTTCTGTGGCTGGTGCTCTGTCCTTTGACACTAGTGAGTTGACATGCTGGTGAAGGAGAAAAACCCTCTTGGTTGGTAGTCATAGAGTGGTGGTTGAAGTGTCTAACTCTGCCCCTATTAGGACAATATGCTGCGATGGTGACAAGGCAGACTTTTCTGAGTTGATTGTAATGCCTAAGTGATGGCAGGGTGTCAGAGTGTATTGTCTTGCTTGAATAAGTTGATGCCTGGTGGTGGAAGTAAGGAGCCAATCGTCTAAGTACGGAAACACCTGGAATCTTAGGCACCTCAGATGAGCCGTGACCACTGCCATGCATTTGGTGAACACTCTGGGGGCTGTAGTGAGACCAAAGTGCAGGGCTCGAAACTGGTAATGATTGGCTCCCAGCCGGAAATGCAAATGATCTCTGGATGGCCTGGCCATTTTTATGTGACAGTACACATCCTTGAGATCTATCGAGCACATCCAATTGTCTTTCCCTAAAAAGGGAAGTATTGACTGAAGCGTGACCATCTGGAACTTCTCTTTCTTTACAAATTGGTTGAGTCTGTTGAGGTCCAAAATAGGTCTCCAGTTCCCTGTCTTCTTTGGTACCAAAAAGAAACTTGAGTAAGTTCCGGATCCTATTTGGTCTGCTGGGACTGGCTGGACGACTCTTTTTTCTAGCAACTTGCGGACCTCTATAGTTGCTTGTTCCCTGTAACTGGGTGGAATGTCCAGGATTCTCCTTGGGGGTGTGGGTTAGGTGAAGAATGGTATGAAATACCCTCTGGAAATAATGCTTTGTACCCAGCTGTCATTTGTTATATCTTGCCAGGCGTCTGGGTATAAAGAAAAATGACCCCTGACTGCCTCCAGAGCAGGACAGTCAGGTCTCCCTTCAGGAGCACTAATAGGGTTGACCAGAGAAGTGATCTCTGTCACCCTGGTGTTGCGGATCCCCTCTGCTGCGAGGGTGGCATCTTCCATTGTTACCCCCTCCTCTCCCCCTTGAGGGGGGTTGACCATGTGTGTCCTGAAAGGCTCCTTGGACTTTTGGAACCACATTTTCCCTCCCCGTTGGCCTTTGGGGTAAGGCCGAGTAGGGGTGGAGAAACGAACTCCGACGGCAGACAGAGTCTTTCCCTCCTGCTCACACCTGGTGAGAGTTTCCTTCACTTTGGACCCAAAGAGAGATGAGCCAAAAGGGGTGTTGACAAATGAAGGCTTAAAGGGCTCCGTGAAGGAACACAAGTGCATCCAGGAATGTCATCTTAGTGCAACTCCTGTACCCACTGCTCTACTCATCCCATCAGCTGCATATATGAGACGCTGCATGGACGAGTTCACGATGGAGTTTAGGGTAGCGAGCTGGGCGGCAACTTTGTCAGAAGCCCCTGCAGCTACAGTACCCAGAAGAGCATCTCCCAACTGCTTAAGGAGATCTCTTTGCAGTCTGGTGAAGTGGGTCAAATAGTTCAGGGATTGGAGTGTAAAAGTCGCTGAACTAAACATGTGTTTCCCATATTGATCCACGACCCTGGACTCTGTTAGGAGGATGGACCGTTGAGGAAGTCTCAGACATCAACAGGGTCTCCCTTGGACAAAAAATCTTTATCTACAGGGGCAGAAATGAACTTGTTGGGCCTCCAAGGGACAGGCACCATGGACTCCGGTGACTCCCACGCCCTTCAAGAGACCCGCTGCATGAGCTCATCGAAGGGAGGAGACACCCAAGAGGTAGAAGGTTGAGACCCGAAAGCCTTCAGGAGAACTGGCTCATCCTCAGTAGGGCGTTTGGATTGCCAATCACCCCTCTGTCTAAGGATCTCGAGTATTTCCGCAAAGGAGATATCCTCAGAGGGGGATCATGGGGACCCTTCTGACTCATCCAAGTCAGTATCAGATGTCAAAGACTCCTGAGGGGAGTCCCAAGTGTCTCCTCTTACAAAATCTCTTCCTGGGGGCCTCCTCAGTGGGAGCCACTGGGGAGTTCTCAGAAGAGCAAGCGGCACCCTGTGGGGCTACCTGAGGCTCAGGGTCTCTATGCTTGGCCTGAACGATGGAGGCAGAAGCTGACACAGGCACTTTGGGGGAAGAAGAGGCCAGACCTGGTGTCGATGATTTCTTTGGGGACAAGGCTCTCCTCATGGCTTCGAAAGCATCATGGCTCCGATGAGAAGGAGTCGGCGGACCCGAGGGAACTGCCATCCCCTCCCGCACTGAGGCCATGGGCTCTGAGCCGGAGGTAGGAGCCAAGCTCATCTGAGCTGGGGCCCCAAGAGGAAGAGTCGGCACTGACAAGTCGGTGCGACTATCCTCCCCAGACACAAGAGAGTGTCGGACCCCAGAGTCCTTGGTTGGCGCCAAGGACGTCAGAGTAGATGGAGCCGATGACACCGGAGCAGGTCTCGACTCCAAAGACTCCATGAACAGCAGGTTAGCCCCCTCCAGCTCCGAAGATCCACTACGGCTCAGAGGAGGAGCAGTTAAATCCGGGATGGTGGTCTTCGGTTCCGATGCTGGGGTCGGAGCCGACAACAATTTGGCAAGGCCTGGTGCCTGTAAGAGCTTCTGCACCAATTGGTCCATATCCAAATCCGAGAGGCTGACTGAAGATCTAGAGGAGTGCACCGAAGGTGCCGATTGGAGGAGTGGAGATACAGGTCTCTCAGAGACCGGCTCGAAAACAGTGGACCGGCTCCGAAAAGAAGAGACACTCGGCTCAGAGAGCTGTGGAGCCAAAGTCCCGGAATCCTCCACTTTCTTAGACTTCTAAGATGCCTTAGAATCAGTAGATGATTTTGATGATTTAGAGGACTTGCTGGCCCCATCCTGCTCAGTCAAAGCTTCAGAAAAAAGATGCTTCAGCAAACCTCGATCCACTAGTTTCCTTTATCTCTCTAAAAGAACCCTTGAAGAAAAGGAATGACAAATGCTACAGGACTCTTGCAAGTGCACCACACACAAACAATACACGCACTGAACATGCCCATCAGTGAGAGAGATTTTTTGCCCACAGTCTGGATATTTTTTTTTAATCCAGACTTTGGGTGCTTGACTTTTTCCTCAGACATATATATTAATAAACAATACACAGACTAAACAGTCTAAAACAACCTAGAAGAAAATTCTATCTAATTAACCAACACCGTTTAACAAATGGCCGGAGAAAAATGGCCAACAATATAATACAGCCTAAAAGTTTAAAAGTGAAACAGCACACTATGGAACACACACTAACAATGGCCTGGGAAAAGAAGGCCAACCTCTAGTATAACGCACACTAAAGAAGTAAGAAAACACACTAAATAACTAGGTCTAACACGAGGCCGCTACAATTATGTTAAACTATGAAGCACCACGGGAATAGGTCTAAAGAGACAACTACAGGAGCTTAATATGTAACTAACCATGTATAAAAGATAAATAAGGTTTCCAAAACTTGCGAAAATCAATTTTGTGTCAAAAGAAGGCTCAAGCGAACTGGAACCACTGAGATCTGTGCTGCGGCAAACTAGATCTGAGGTAATTCCAGCAGTGCATCATGGGATATGGGGCTAGGTCTTGAGCTACTGTTAAACCTTGAGCTTTGCTAACGGCCGTGTCGGAGCCGATGGATCGGCTCCTAACCCATCAGTGAAGAATGAACGGCGAGATTGAACAACTTCACAGCATCTATTTCTCTTTTAGCGGCATTAATTGACATAACCAAATCACATCAGTCCAATTTTTACACATCCAAGATGCTGGCCGCCTGATATGGCATGAAGTCTGCAGTTCATGTTACCCTATTTAGAGGATACTGTGCACTACAGTTTAGGTCATCCCAGAGATTCAAAATGAATACCTTACCTTTGCAAAAACTGCACTGCCTCAAGATGAAGTTTATGACATCACATAAAACGCATTTCAAAGCCATACTTAGCCTTACTGAGGAAGACCTCATTATTGGCCAATTTACATGCCTGTGAACTGTATAAAGCCAGCACTTGTTGGTGGTAATAACTACTGGCAGTGCATACAACATGTTGACACAGACATCCCCCTTGGTCACTCCCCAACATAAGTACGTACACACAAACACACACACACACAGGTCCCTATTATATGATCGAAGACGCATTCTTTCAAATGCGTCTTCATCGAACTTGAAAGCACGAAACGGCAAAATACTGAAACGGCATATAAGCAAATTCTTTCCCCGGGAAAGAAATCGCTTGGCCGCCTTCGTTATTTTGCCATTTTCGTCACTGCAGTGTGATCTCAGAGTTGGTATATTTAAGTAGGGGGGTGAGGGGGGCACAGACCCCCACTTTATGTAATGTTTTATAAAGTTTTTTCTTTTCTTTTTTGGAACAGCAATTTTTTTCCCTGAAAAAAAAAACGCTGTTCTAAGTGTTCAGGATTGTAAGCTTTCGCTCACATGGGGTCGATAAATCAGCATTCGCTTTTTTAAGTGTTCGCTGATTTAATATAGACACACACACACACACACACACACACACACACACACACACACACACACACACACACCACTACATCTCCACTGAGCCTCACTAACTTTATGTACTGTGCCCACAATTCCAATTTTTTCCTATGTAGTTTATTCCTACCCTTTTCTGAAGATCTCAATTATATTTGTTTTACCTCTGTTACTATATTCATTACTTCTAGTATAGTTGGTTTAGACTTTGAGTCCCATTTCCTAGTAATTGCTTTTTTTAGCAGCCACCATAACTAGACACAGCAAGGCCTTACCATGTCTAAGCAATTCTGTATCACAGCTCAGAAAAATAATTTCCCTCATCACACCAATCTGCCACCCAGCATCTCCAACTGTGCATCCCAGGAAATCCTTAAAATCCACTAACTCACATCAATCCCAGAAAATATGTTCTTCCCCGTCACACCTCCAACAGTTGCTGTCTTCCTGAGGAAAGATTCTCTGGAGTCTACATGGGGTATAAAAATATCTATGTAAACATTTCCAAGCAAAAATCCTAAATCTTCTAGATTTTTTGTATATTTGCGAGCATACATATATACTCCCAATGTTTCTTTGTGAATTACTTATTCAGTCTCTCTTCTCAATCCTTCCTAACCTCCTCTGATTAATTCTTATAGTTATCATGTAATATTTTATAAGCTCAACTAATTATTCATTTTTAATGGCAGCTTCTGTTCTACGAGTCTACTAAAAACTCTACTGTTGCTAGCTTTAGTTTCGGACCCCCTATTTCTTTCTCTTTGCCTATACTTCGATTATCAATCCTGGATAGGGAAGGCAGTCTCTAACCTGCAGTCGAAATAAATTCTTGGTATCTTCATTTCTATCATCTTTCCCGCTTGTTATTTTCTCCTAATACCTTGGTTCCTTTACCAGTTTTCTGCAATAAATTACAGCCTCCTATTATCTACATCTCTAATTGCAGTCATCCCTATCGGCAGAATCTCCTTTCTCCCTCCTGTATTGGCTTAGTTCTTAGGATACTTTCTGCCACTTTATAAATATAATATTCTGTATGATTATTGTTATTCTCCATAAAGCCTGCATCCAAAATCCCAGTCTCTCCTTGCTTCTTGGGTTTTCCCCGTTTCATCATCATCATTTTCCATTTTGAATTATAGTTTTCTGCTTGTGCTATGTATAGTAGTCTTAACTGTGTAGCTCTGAAATACCTCTTCAAATCAGGTAATCCCAATCCGCCCTGTTCTACTGGAAGAATCATCTTATCCCACTTGACTCTTGCCGTCTTCCCCTCCCAGATAAAGTCCTTCAGCTCTTTATTAATTGCTATCCACAACTTCTCCTCTGGTTGATAAAAATACGCCTGAACTGTGTACAAGACTAATGGGACTAAAAACATTTTCACTGCTTGTATCTTACTATCCATATCCATACAACAAAGCTTCCATTTTCTCAGTTTTCGCATTATCTTTTGTTTAGTCTTTTCCCACATATCCTTAGCTGCCACACCAGAATAATTTTTAATCCATACTCCTAAACACTTAATTTTATCATGTCCCCATAAATATGGATATTGCTGGCGATATATAATTATTCACCGAGAGATGGGTAAGGCCAATATCTAACAAAATGGGATAGGTTAATTCGAGCACAAAATGGGAAACAAGATAGGCTTAAAATGGCCTACAAGGGCAACTAGTCCAGTACTTATCTATGAATCTGCAGAGTCTCTATTATTTAAATGAAATTTCAAAACTTTGAACGTGCCTTCATCGACAGCTTAATGTCAAAAAGGCCAAATCCCGAAGACACAGAACAGAGATTTTTTTCCTAAGGAAAAAAAATCACTGGGCCGTTTTCAGGACTTTGCCATTTCCTACACTGTAGTGCGATCTCGGAGTTGTATATTTAAGTAAGGGGGGTGGGGGGGGGGCAAAGCCCCCCACTTTATTTTGTGGGTTTTTTTCAGAATTTGGCCTTTTCGACATTAAGATGTCGATGAAGGCACGTTCGAAGTTTTGAGACTTCATTTAAATAATATATACACAATCTATAACAGTGGGCAATTCATATCTGATGGCTACATTTTGCTTGTTTATGGGTTTTATTATTAGAAAAAGAAGTTATGTCCTCACCACAATGTCCCATCTGAGTAGTTGTACTTCATTTGTCTTCAACCTTTGGGCTTCAGATCCGGCATGGATCCAACTCGGCTGCATAACTAGCATCTTTGATCCAAGCTCTCAGCTCCTCCTCTTTACCCATAATGCCCCATGTCTCCTTCCTTCCTTCAGATCGAGTTTGCTGCTGACAATAAACACATACCCGACCCAACAAGGCCTTACCACTGCTGACTGTCTTAATTTTCCTAAGCCAAGGAACATAAGGAACACTCGTGTGATGAACACTTCCTTACACATGGTCAGAATAATAGTGACAAGGCAGGAGGGAGGAGGGGGGGACAGTTGAAGACAAATGAAGTACAACTATTCAGATGGAAAATTATGGTGAATACATAACTTCTTTATCTGAAGTTGTTTACTTCATTTGATCTTCAACCTTTGGGACAGAGTCCCCAGCTACTTACACCTGGGAGGCCCTCATGGAAGGATATTCCGGAGCACGGCAGAGCCAAAAGAAGCACTACTTCTGGAAATGATATCCAATTTATAATGGAAAATGAATGTATGAGATGAGGACCATGTGGCAGCAGAACAAATATCATCCAGAGACCCTGGACCACAATGTCACCTAGTTAGCCATAGACCTGGTAGAGTGTGCTTTAACCTGACATGGCAGAGAGAGCCCTCTAGCTAAATAAGCCCTGGTAATGCATTGGGTTATCCATTGGGCAATCGTAACTTTAGAAATTGGCTTGCCCAAAAAGGCTTAGAATAAGAAATTAACAACTGGTCAGATTTTCTAAGAGATCTGGTCCTGTGTAAATAGAAACATACTTGTCTATGTACAGCTAACAAATGCAATTCATATTCCCCCTAGCTTTGGAAATTTGAAAAGAAAAGACTGGGAGACTGATAGTTTGGTTTATGTTTGCTTCAGAGGCCACCTTTGCCAAAAAGGAAGGATTGGTGCGTAAGGAAACTCTATCCTTATAGAAGATTATGTAAGGCACTTTGACAGAGACAGCTTGGAGTTCCGACACCCTCTTAGCAGAAGTGATGGCTACCAAGAAAGCAGTCTTCCAGGATAGATAGAGTTGTAACTCAACTGTAGCTGCAGGTTCAAAAGGGGGTGAGACTATAGCCTCGAGAACCAAAGTAAGGTCCCACAGAGGTGTTGTATCTTTCACCGGAGGACGTAGTAGAAAGGTACCCTTAAGGAAAGTCTTGCAGAGCTTAGAAGATGCTAAGGAAGTAACACTGTCCCTTACATGAAAAATAGAAATAGTGGCCAGTTGCACTTTTATAGTGGACGAACTGGTGCCCTGTTGAAAAAGACCTGCTAAAAAAATCTAACACTGCAGAAACTGGAGCTGTAAAGGTGTCTAAGGCTCATTGGGAAGCCCAGACCGAAAAACGTTTCCATTTGCTATGGTAGACTCTTCTGGTTGATGACTTGTGAGCCGCAACCAGACTCTCCTTAACCGAGAAGATAAACTGAGAGTCCTGATAATCATGGGAACTGGAGCAACCAAGCAGTGAGCTTCAGACTGACCAGATCTGGATGATGTATCCCTGAGGGATGAGAAATAAGATCCAAAACTGGATCCAAAGTCCATGGTGGAACTACAGCATGAGACCATAGGGACGGGAACCAGACTTGACGAGGCCAGAATGGCGGAATGAGGATGACTGTGCTCCCCGGCCTATGAGCTTTCTGAAGGAACTTGGAGATCAAGGGCAGAGGAGTATAGGCATACAACAGACTGGGTGGTCAAGCATGAACCAGAGCATCTCTGGGGGCTTCCCCATGAGGGGGATTCAGAGCAAAGAACTCGCTGCATTTCGCATTAGAAGGAGATACGAAGAGATCTCAGCATGGATAACCCCACTGGAGGAAGATCTGCTCCACCACTGATGGCTTCAGAGACCACTCGTAAGGCATCAGAATAGAACTGCTGAGCCTGTCCGCCAGGATGTTGGACCGACCCGGAATGTACGTTGCTACCAGAAAACAACCGGTGGAGATCACCCATTCCCACACTCTCATGGCTACATGACAAAGGGGGTAGGATCTGGTTCTCCTCAGTTTGTTGATGTACCAGACTAGTGACATGTTGTCCGTATGGATGGCAATCGTCCCTAGAGGAAGATGGCCATGAAGAGCTTGCAATGTTAGAAGCACTGCCCTCATCTCTAGAACATTGATATGCAGATTGGTCTCAAGTCTAGACCATGTGCCTATGACCTTCCTTCCCGAGCAATGCCCCCTCTCTCCCGAGCTGGGAGGCATCTGTGGTCACCGTGGTTTTGGGCAAAGGTGGAAGAAAGGTTAGATCCAGGGACTGAATCCACCATCGAAGGGAGTCCCTGCACACCTGGGATATTTGTACAGGGTAAGACAAGAGTTGATCTAGAAAAGACCATTGGACCACAAGAGTCCACTGTAGAATCCACATGTGAAGGCGTCCTAAGGGCAACAGTTGGATCATAGCTGCCATGGATCACAAGGCCCTGAGAACTGATTCTGCCATTGGAATATCTGTATGAAGAACCTGTAACACATGTACCTTCAGATTGTGTATTTTCTCCGGAGTAAGAAAGACCTGCATTTGAATCATATCCAACCGAGCTCCAATGAAGTCCAGGCTCTGAACCAGTGTCAGTGCTGATTTGAAGAGATTGATGGTAATGCCTACGTTTTTGGCTAATAGTAGAAAAGAGTCCTTGGCTTGGCATAGTAGATGCTTGGTACGGGCAGCAAAGAGCCAATTGTCCAGGTATGGAAAGACCCAAATACCCTGGAGCCTCAGGTGAGCTGCTACTATTGCCATCACTTTAGTGAACACCCTGGGGGCTGTGGTGGGACCAAAGTGGAGGGCTCTGAATTGGAAATGATTGGCTCCTAGCCAGAAGAGGAGAAACCTCCTGGAGCATCTGTCCATTTTGATATGGTAGTAAGAGTCTTGGAGGTCGATCGAGCACATCCAGTTATTCATCTGCAGATAGGGCAGGACAGAAAGAAGAGTGACCATCCAAAATTTTGTCTTGGTTACTGCTAGGTTCAGGGTGGAAAGATCCAAGATGGGTGTTAGGTTCCCCATCTTCTTTGGCACTAAAAAGAATCTGGAGTAAAAACCCAATCCGGACTGGTCTGTGGGGAACCCTTTGGATGACTCGTTTGCTTAGCAGCTTGTCTATTTCTAAGGCTGCTGCCTCCCATTGAGCAGGGGGAACATCTGGGAGAATGGGGCGGTTGATAGAAGGGAACTGAATAGCCTCTGGATATAATCTGCAGCACCCAGCTGTCATTTGTAATGGACTCCATGCCGCTGGGTGCAGTGAAAGGTGACCTCACACTTCCTCCAAAGAGGAGCAATTGAGCAATCCTTCAGGGCTGTTGCCTGGGTCTGTCCGAGAAAAGTTCTCAAGACCCAGTATTTCTCAGACCCCTCTCTGCCTCTGGGCCGGTGCCTATTGTAACCCCCTCAGCCTCTGGGGGGGCAGCCTGAGACTTTTGGAACCACATGTTCTTCGCCCCTCGCTGATTCCTGGAAAAGGATCTTTGAGGGGAGAAGAAGTGAATCCCGATGGCAGACAGAGTCTTCCCATCTTTCTCACTCTGGACAAGAGTCTCTTTCACAGACTTCCCAAACAGGGAAGAATCGTCATGAAGGGCGTTGGTAAATGACGCCTTAAAGGGGTCAGAGAATTAACACAACTGGAGCCAGGAATGATGCCTGATGGTGATTCCTGAACCGGCAGCCCAAGCGGCTCCCTCCATGGCGTGGGACAAAAGGCGCATGGACGTGTTAGAAATGGCTTTTAGAGTGGCCATTCTGGTGGAGATAGTCGTCTTGTCCTCCGCCGACATGGACTCTGGGGTCGATTCAGTAACTTCCTTGACTAGGTCACATTACAATCGAGTCAGTTGTGCCATATAGTTCAGCACCCAGATGGAAAGGTTGCTGAAGCATACATCCACTTACCAAAGTGGTGCAGAGTCCATGACTCACAGTCAGGAGGGTGGACCATACAGCTCTCCTGAGCAAGCTCTGTCTTTTTGCCCACTGCCACGACCATAGCATCTACCGGGAATCCCTTGAACCACATCATCCTGTGTGCTGGGGGGCTGAGGACCTTGTCGGGACGCTTCAGGATGGGCTCCGAACGCCTCAAGAAAAACTGCTTCATCTGGGGGTGACTTTTGGGCAGACCACCTCCCCTTCTGAGGCAGGATTTCCATGATGTCTCCAAAGGAGAAATCCTCAGGGGGGGAATGGGGGAACCTTCCTCTTCCTCCAAATCAGTGTCTGAGGTAATGGACTCCAAAGGGGAGTCCAGGTGTCTCCTCTTACACATCAGTTTGCAAGGGACCTCCTCAGTGTGGCTTTCTGGGTAGGACTCACAAACATCCAGGTGCTCCCTGGCTGGAGCTGCTTGAGGCATTACTGGTGCAAGCTGTCCCTGAGAGGATGAAATGGTCAGAACCGTACCCAATCCAGAGGAGGTCAGGGCAGAGGACGAGATGGTCAAGGGTCTCGACGGTGCTGAGAGAACCCTCTCCACCATGTCAAAAGGAGATGAAGAATGGACCTCCAAAGTAGACCCGAACAGAGCCATTCCCCTCTGATCTGACATGGGAGTTGGAGCCGAGATACCGAGGGAGGCACTGTGGTCTGACCCACTCGGAGCTGACAGCACCCCCTCAGATCCAACCTCGAGGCTATGGCCCCAAGAGCTCAGATCGGATGCGGTCGGATCCAACAAACTCAAAGCAATGGCTGGCATCAAGGTACAAGGCACCACTGGTGCCGACCCCTCGACCTCGACAGCCCTCGGATCCAAGGGCTCCAAAACAACAGGTTGGATCGGAGAAGGCGATATTGGCGAGAAAAGATTTGCAAGGCACCTCCTCCGGAGGGAGAGGGTGCAGGCAAGACCCCCATCTGAATTTGAGTGCGGATGAACTTCTGCATCATTTTGTCCATCTCCTCTTCACTAAGGGACCGGGTGGAGTGGGAAGAAGAGGCCACAGAAACAGGTCTAGAAAGATGGTGAGGGGTGACAGGAGACCACATTCTGACTACCTCAGGCTCAGGGGAGAATCTAGTGGAGCAAAGACAGGGAGAACCAGGCCTGGAAGACGCAAGTTGTGTGGGTGGGTGAGCCAGGACAGAGGGGTTGGGAGACCACTTGTAGGGCTTATCCTTCTTAGACTTCCCTGCTTCCCCAGGCCTCTTGGCAGGAGTTTGAGTCCCTGAGGCCTGGGAAGGGGATGATACTGCTGCTGAGGAAAAAACAGTGGCGGGGGTGGGAACAGCCATTCCTGACGTGGGAAAAAGGTCCTTAACTATAAGCTTGTTCCTCCTGTCATGAAGTGCTCTGGGATTAAACCCAGTGCAGATAGGACAGTAGGTATCAAGGTGAGATACCTCCAGGCAAACTACACACAGTGTGTGGCCTCTGCTGGGGATAGCTCATGGCTACAGTCAGAGCAATGTTTAAAGCCAGAATTAGGGGCTTCAGACATTATCCCCTAGAGATGGCCTAACACATGCTAGATAGAAGAAGAAAGGGAGAAAAGGGACTTTTTACAAATGCTAGATAGAAGAAGAAGAAAGGAAGAAAAGGGACTTTTTTTTTTTTTTTTTTATGGACGAAGTCGCGAGGGGGAGGATAGTAAAGAAATTTTACCGACGAAGTCACGAGGGGGAGGATAGTAAAGAGACTAGAGAAGAAAAACTTTAAAATACTTATGTGATTTTATTTGCCTAAAAAAACACCACGGTGCCAAGAGTTCGGACCACGTTGCTGGCTGTATCAGAGGCAAATGAGATCTGATGGGAGGAAGGAGACATGGGGCATTATGGGTAAAGGGGAGGAGCTGAGAGCTTGGATCAAAGATGCTAGCTATGCAGCCATGTCAGATCCATGCCGGATCCGAAGCCCAAAGTTTGAAGATCAGATTAAGTAAACTACGTCAGATCTAATCTTTACTAGGAAATTTCCTGTTGACTAGTTAATGTAATAAAAATAAACTAATTCTGATATGTAAAATGATATTACTGTTGATCACAGATGAACTTGAAGTTCATTCTTATGTTAGAACATGAATCATGTTTCTGATTATCTATAAAGACTCATTTAACTCTCCCTTTGTACATATTGTGGTTGGGAACGGCTGGGTTACTGAAACAATGGCAATCTATGTTGAAAAGTATCTCAGACTATGAGTTAAACAAATTAAATCCAATATGAGAGATTATAGGCACTTCTTAGCTACGCTACGAGAACTTTTGAGTAATAGTGATATAAATAATGAAATGTGTTACTTCTAGTTGTTAATATAAACTCACTATAAACAAGTCATTCTGCATATTAATGAGTCTGAGGAAGTCAGAGCATGTTTGTGTGAAGGCTGATTCTATTGTTAGAGAAATGAATACAAGGTATTTATTGTTAGACGTCATACCTACCAATAATGTTCATTTTGATGGTATTACAAACAGCCTAAAGGCATAACTATGGCGGTTATAACAGCCGCAGTTTATGCTAATCTCAACATGTCTAGGTGTCAAAGTAAGAACATCTTCAGTGATTTAAACATTTCTAAAGATAAATTACTGGTCTGATGATACTGAAGACTTCTACTGAAAGTGACACAGCTATTTTGTTTTAATTGTTAAATGGTATAACACTTTTTGTTTTCATTTTTTGAGTAAAGTCACTAAGTTCAAAGAGTACAAATATTATTGACAAACTAAAAATGGGAGCAAGGATATTCAGGAAAGAAGGAAGTTGTAACATGTAGGATGGGCCAAGCCAACACTCTGTTATTATACTTAAACCAACTGTGAACTAGTTCATGAGGGTTTCAAACAGAGTTAATGATACTAAGTTTAACATAGAACTGAGCATATAACATAGAGGATTATAATCAGGTCTGATCATAATCTGTTTATTGTGTGTTTGAAACATGGATACCAAGAAATTTGCCTTACAGCGAAGCTCGAAGTGTGAATCTTGGCACCTGTGTTGAGAATACATAATATTCAATATGATCGGAGATCCGATCATAATTCTTTGTACAGCATGAACATTTATCTGCTCCATGTACTACTAGTTAGTAGAAAAAAAATCCAAAGCATTGTGCTGGCCTTGGAAGCTGGTTAATTGGTTGGAAAGTGGTGTCAAACAGCTGATGTCCTTACATATTTCCTATGTACGGAAAGAAGTAGGTTTTTAAATTTTAGTCGCTGTAATTTTGTACACAATAGGCAGAACTGGTGCTGAAATGCTGCTGCTGTTTACTGAATGGCACTGTTGGCTTTTAGCGCCTAGTGCAGATGTGATCTTAGTGCAAAGTGGGTGTTTAATTCTTAAGCACCCTTCTAAGTGTTAAGATCAGGTCTTGTGCTAGAGAAACACTGAACCAGGGTGTGTTTTAACCGATACCAAAGCGAAATTATTGCACTTCATGCACTGCATGTATATTAAGTGCAGTTAGTGGAGAAATCTTGGCCATTTAGCTTGAGTTAAACAGTGGAGTTTTAAAGTTAAATCAAGTTTTATTAGATGATAGTGTTACACATAAGATAACTAGATAAAATAGGGTTAGTTCTACAGTGTATTGATTACATATTTACCATACTTCTTCTTCTTTTGGCTTTTCCCAGTTAGGGGTCGCCACAGCAGATCACCTGTCCGCTCATGATTGGCAGTGGAGTTTTACGGTGTCGACTTGCCAGTCCGGTGCCCAACCTTCCACTGAAGGCACACGCACTCACGCCTAGGGCCAATTTAGTGTGTCCAATCCACCTACAGCATATCTTTGGGATGCGGAAGGAAACCGGAGCACCCAGAGGAAACCCACGCGACCACAGGGAGGACATGCAGACTCTGCACAGAAGGCACCCTAGCCGAGGATCGAACCACAGAACCTCTTGCTGTGAGGCGACAATGCTAATCACTGCACCACCGTGGATGCCTGATTACATATTTATCATACTAATAGTATAAAAATAATGAATAATAATTGGCGGATACATTAATCTGCACTAGAAATGGCAGCTATATCTGGACCTAAACCAAAGTAAGCATATGAAAGAAAAAGAAAAAAGTATTAGAACTTTTAAAGTTGTCTCAACAGGAAACTTTTATTATATGAAAAGGAATAAACAAGGTTTTAATTGCTGACAAGTTTATACATCTAACATTTTAGGCAGATATATATCTGGAAGCAGTAATCTGACTAAAACACATAATGATGAGTTGTCATTTGTGATTTACATTTACCATTTTATGTAGAAAATGCAACAAGGAAATTCATACATGGCATCACAGATCAGCTGAATACAATAGGAATGAAGATCAACTAATACATTATATAAACATCTGCTGGAAATTCATACGATCTAGGTTTACAGGTTTAAAATTGCGGCCGAGAGTAGAGAGTCAGAAAGCTGCACTAGGTAGCTGTGCAAGACTTGCATGAGAAGGCACTGTTGTGCAGTACAAGTAATACTTATTAAACAAGGTCATCCAGGACACACTGCACTTCAGAGCACTCACTCAGCCTTAATATGATAATCAGGAGAAAGTGTGGCAAACCACCTGAGTTTTGCCATATGTAGCACATTAGATGAGAAGAACATGCAACATACCCACGCATCAGTAGCACATTTTCTTACTAAAGTGTCACAACAATATGTCTGGGTTATGTACAATCCAAGCAACTACTTTTGACAGTAATTAGGTACTCCGTGCCAATAAGCCCTGCAAAGCGCACCATCACAATTATCACGGTCATGGTGAAGAGGAAAAGGTTGTATAGGATAGTGTGAAAGGCAGGAAGAGCAAGCAGAGGAAAACACACTAGTGAAACAAATAGAACAGTGGTAGGGGTAGGGCATGAAGATGGGTATAATCTTTGTGGGGATAAAGACCCTATATTTACATGAAGAGAAAAGAGTTGTATTGTAAGGTAACGCTGGATATGTAGAAAAGGTATAATAGTGTGGGGTCAAACAATCCCTAAATGGTACAGACAAATGGGGTGGTTGTGTACACACAAGGAAGGGATGATAAAGGCTGGACTCAGGCACACAGAGGGTGGTCAAATGTCAAAAGGTGGGTTGGATCACACACAGGGTATGGAGCAGGACACACTAGGAAGGAGATCACAACAGTTAGGTGACAGAATAGTGCTGACCAAAGGGAAGAAGCATGACTAAGGAAGGGTGAAGGGGGTAGCTGTCCCAAACACAAGGTGTTATGCAGTACAAGTGGCAGATGCCAATGGTGCAGCTATTTCCTACAGTTACAGACTGAAGAGCTTTATTACAGGGAAATATACAGGTTACCACATAACCTAGTTATTGATCCGCACAGGGGAATGTCAGAGTGGACTGCATGGCTACCTACACATAACCACTGATTATATGTTCTTAAGTTAATAAGCACTTACCAGGCTATTGATTTGTGAACATCTTAAGAAGCTTAGCCTTACCTTCCTGTGGTATTTTTTAGCCCTTATATTTTGCATACAAATAACTCGGACACAGGCAACACAAGGAATTTCTGGGACAGTTACTTGTTGCTCCTATCCATAAGGGCCTTGGGTTCCAAACCAGAAGTGAACTTGTAGTTTCACAACCCTTTAGCCAATGATCCAATGTAAGCACTTCCAGGCAGTGCTTAACCCTCTAGGGGCCTGATGGTTAGGGCCTTTTACTCCAGTGAATCAGCAATTCACCACAGGAGGGCCTCTATCTTGTCCAAAACATGACCAACATAACATTCAACAGTATGCTCCACTGCAGCCTCAACCACCTGATATAGCTATGATTGGTCAACAGGCTTGGACATATGCATGTCCACTTGAAAGCCCTTCACCCTCTCTGATAAGCACCCACAACACCATCACCTAACCTCCCCTCCCAAATGAGCCACAATAGAAGGATAGGAGGAAGAGGGGCACACTGATCACAACCCAACAACACTGGCCCATGCTGTCAATCATCACAGTTGCCTCCTGAAGTGCAGAGAGCATTGGGCATTAACCAGTAGCTGGACAGAAGTGTGATCCATGGACAGCTTAGCATAGTCCTTAATGGAGCTAGTAGGTGTGCTGCATAGCCTTTGGGATGATGCTGCTAAGTTACTTGAAGATTAACACCGGTCACTGTGAAATGATATTTATGGTGAGAGTTACGGTGGAATACCATGCTGAAATGATCACCAGCAACCAAGTGCAAAACACAACATTTTTTTTTTCTAGGAGGATATTGACTATACACTTTGCTAATCAACAACATAACCATGTGGGAAATCACCAAGCCAAAAATAGAGCACCAAGTCCAACGTAAACCAATACGGAAATCATGAGAATTACCAGGACACAGCATACAACACACACTGGTTATGATGCCCACTGCATCACAGATTACCTGGTAATGGAGAAATGGTATACTTTCTTACTGATGTATTTCTGACACTGTGTGTCAGGAGATTCTTATAGCTATGAATACAGTCTAGGACATCCAACATCTCAGGGAAGTGACAGATACTGTAGAAGCCAAACTTGATGCAGGCTCTCACTTCTAGAGTCCTGAGGTCCCATATGTCATTAACATGTGGCAGCATAACACTGAGGAACTAACTGAGTGTTCATCAAACAGATGCCTGTGAAATTCCTGTTGTGTCCTTGTTTAGTTGCTGAAATGTACCAGTAGCTAGGATACTAACAGTTACAAATACCTTGGTATCCATGAGTGTAGAAAGACCATGCATTCCCTCAAATTTGGAATTAGGGTGAAACACACTACAGCAATCCACTATTTAGTCACCAGCGCATTGTAGGTCAGGATCTGCCGGTAACACTTACAAGTTCTAAGTCTCTGGCGACATGCAACTCAATCAATGCAGATGGGTGTTACAGCGTATAGTGCTACTCAGCACAAACTGTTGTCACTGCAATCACTGCTGCTAGTTGCTGCTCTGATATTCTTCCACGTGCTTTATTTATAGATTGTCATGCAGTCAAGCTATACAATGTCTGTGCTGATGACTACAAATTGTGACTTTTTTAATGCTTCACTTAAATGTCACTATGCTATAGTTTCTCTGTATGCTACTATTTATATATATCTATGTATGTATGCATTCATTTAACAATCCAGCACACTGCACTGATCAAATGTTTACATAACTAAAGCCTGTGAGTTGGAAACACCCACTGAATTGCTGAGAACCTCGTAAATATCCCTTGAGTGCTATACCACTTAAGACTTCTAGCCTGTGAGTCATATTTTTGGGGGCCGTGATGATATTGAATCAAAACTGTAATGTAAACAGCATGACCAGCACTGTAGTGAAGAGATTAAACCACAGGGCTTAAGGAGTTAATTTCCATTAGACTTTCTTTAAAACTGAAGCCACTGCAACATTAAGCTTTTTAATCCAGTTAGTTTTTAGCCAATTAATTTAATGTGTACACCTCTATTTGTTTTACTGTGAGTTAAATAAACATTGCATTTTGAATGCAAGCCAAATGCATTGCTGACAATTTATTTTTATTTTATTTATTTATTTATTTATTTACATTTTGTTGAATCTATTCTTCTAGTTTTGTCTGGAGCACCCAAAGGTCTCAAATGTCTACAATAACTCCATATGAGACCAACGTATCTAGACAGTGGTGGCAACTTAGCCTCTTCTGTTTCTCTGGATAGTTTCCTTAAGGCAGCAGTTCTAAATCTATCTTCTACACAAGATAAATGTTTATCTTTCTTATTATACAAACTAAAATCAGTTTCAGAAAAATATTCCCAATTTGACAGACTAATATTTTGTCATACAGCAGTAAAGCATTATTTAAAGTCACACCTCATTTAAAATACTTGGATCTTGTGAAACAGAGCTTACTGGTTTCACAAATACCAACACATAATTTGCTGAAACTATACATACTCTAATTTTTGAAAATGCAGTATTCCTTGACAGGGCCCACTACAGAAAAAATATTTCACAATAATGGTACTATCTGTGATTCTGGATTTTGTGAATCCTTTTTAGCAAAGTAGAAAAATTAGTCATTACAGAAAATGGTTAATTGTGTTAAGTTTGTTTCTTTCATTAAACATTTGCTGACAATTTTTTTATTTTTTATTTATTTAGTTAGTTAGTTATTGTTGACCAGATTAGTCCCACTAGGTTTACAGCTTACTTTCAGGGGAAATTCAAGGTGGTATTCATAATGAGGAAATTACCTTAATCTTTGATAAGTGTCACTGGACCTTTTACATCCACCTGTGCTTCAACCAACTAAGGCAAATGGGACCATGGTTTAATGCGTCATCCAAAGGAAAGAATGCTCAGTAACACCCCCCCATGTACTGCTACACTGCAACATCAGTACTAAAACATGTACCCAGACTCCATGGCATAGAGGAATGAAGCCCTTTCTCCATCTCAGATGACTGGGGTTCGATTAGTGGTCCTATCATGGGAAGTGCCCAGCAGAAAGGTGGTGCAGTGAAGGGGCAGGGACCGTTCATCTCTTCTGGGAGTGGGGTGGGTTTCATGCTGTCAGGGGGGCACATGGAATTGATGCAATTGCCCTTGTGGAAACTGTACAAACCACCTCTAAATCCTCTTGGGTGGGTGAAACTAAAAGGAGGAAACCACTTGGAGAAGTGAGGGGACACCTCTGTGATTTGGTTAACTCATTGCATGACCTCCTCTTCCCCAAGTGCTTGGCAAAGTGCATTCTGGAGGTAGGGTCAGCAAGTTTAAAAAAAATGCCCCCCCAGCTAACACTCACCCAGTGATGGAAAATGAATGGGTCTAGTTAGTTTGGAGGGGACTGATGACTGGCAGGCAATGAGTGCAACAAAAGGAAAGAAAATTAATCCAAGTCCCTAGTGTGGGAATAGAGTCCACATAATCCATTTTACTTGTGAGACAAAACAGTAGTATGACAGCTGTTTATCATGTACCTAATTATGCAATAAAGGGTCATTAGCATGCAGAACCTTGCACACTGTTTGGACAGCCCAATCACCATCAACATGCCTATTGTAAATCTCCCATATACCAATAGACAGAAGTCCAGCTGCCAAAGCACTGCTGAGCAGCCAGACTTTCTACTGGTATGAGCTTGATAATGCCATCTATAACACATTTTATGAGGGATAGGGAAAATATGAGACAAAATTAAGGACATTCTAGAAAATTTTGGACAGCTGAGACATATGGTTACCAGCAATACAACAGATTGCACTGCTGGTAACCATACCTTTCAGCTGCCTAAAGATTTGCAAAATATCCTAAATTTTCCTCATATTTTTGTCCTCCCCCTGTAAAATTTTTGATTTTCTAGCAAATCAATGAGAATTTTTGTCAATCAATACTGCCAAACATCAATGTTTCATGCATCCTATTGTTCAGAGGATGAATAATGATGACAAAACTTGTTGCACTTAACTTTTAAAAGGACTCACTGCAATATTTAAAAAAATTAACCCTGATTCTTCCCTTTGCACTCCCATTAAGTTGCAACCTTTCAAGATTTAAAAAAAAAGGAGGGGATCACCAAGGAGGTAAGTTCTTTGCCACAACCTCTCTTGCATTATAAGAGTGAGGACGTAGGTGCCACATGCATGTGCAGTGCCTCAGTACAGTGTAAAGGAGGTGGAAGTACATTAAACTGCCCTCATAGAATGAAATTATTTAAGAAATGTAAGCATCTTCTCTCTTAAATAATGCCATTGTATAACAGCAATAATCCATGACTGCGTACGAGTATTACAGGACTTACCCATCGATGGCTTGTTTCACTCAGGCTCTGCACTTATGACAACCCTTCCAACCAAGGATAAATTATGTGATATCTACACCCAATTATGGATTATTGATTAAAAAAAATTATTAGGAAAGTGTTTTTACTGACATACAAATATTTAAATCTAGTAATACTAAGAAATCAGGAGTGAAAAAGTTAATGTCTCGGATACCTATTTGAAGATACAGTGAAAAAAACAGTGTGTAACTGTTTCACTTCTAACTGCAAATTAAATGGAATTTATAGAAAAAAATAAATAAATCACTGCAATGTTTTAGTAGAGAAACTACAGTTTCACACAGCTTGCTGAAAAAAAAAAACATTTTATTGGATCAGTGAGAGAGACCATATCACTATCCTATTTTAAAAGAAATTGGACTGGCATTTCAACATTCTTTGGATTCCAGTTACATTACATACTAAAGAAAAACAGTGAATTCTGGGCTCAGGCAGACCCAACTGTGACTGCACTGATCAAAAGAAGAAGCAGGTTTCACAAGTGCACCTTACAACAATGCTACAATCCCAGTGTTTATGCAAAGAGGCTGTACCCCCCACTTCTCCCATTCTTCTTTCTTAAACATAACACCAATGAGGAAAGGAACAATTTTTGGTGCATTGACCCTTTCAATAAATGGAGATGCAATGAGGTATCTATTACACCAATTCTGACAGCAAATTAAGATCATCTTTAAATCTTTTGAAAGAAGCTCAGATTTTAAAGCTACAGAATGAGACATATTAAACAATATGTGCTGCAAGATAGAGGGGGAATAAAATGTCTTAAGTGAAAAGCTTATATTTGTATTATTACATCCAGTTATAGACACTAATTTACTAATAAACAATTTCATGTCAACAAAAAGGCAAAATTTAATATAGATAAAAAACAGCAGCTACAGTCCAGGGATTAAGGCTATGAGCTGTTACTGAGCTTCATCCAGCAGTTCAGGGTTTGAGTCACTTAGCGTCTTTTGCTCTACTCTGAAGTAATTTAACTAGATGGTGCTCCCTGGCAAAGTCTATGTGGATAAGTGGGCTTTAAGGCTACAAATGAGAATTGATAATGATACCTGCTCCATCTCTAGCGGGCCCATGAGCTGTTGATCGGGACACCAAGAGATGGTGGGGGGGATTCAAGCCTTTCACTGGTGAAATGGTTAAACAAAACCTGATAACATGTGCATAACCACAGTGCATGCCTGAAGGACAATTCTCTCCACTTGAGTGACACATAGGATATTGATCACAACGTCACTGCCCATGGAATGAGTTCAAGATGCACTGGAGGGAAGCTGATGGCCAGCAGGTAGGGAGGCAAGAAAGACAGGTTGAGCCCTGAAATGACAACACTATGAAGAACAAAAAATAAATGTCAACACCCTTGCATAAACAACACGCCAAAAAACAAGGGGAACAGACGAAGGGAGTGGCTACTGCAGCAGTGGTCATTTGAACATCTACTGCAGTGGTCATTTGAACATCTACTGTTATGTTACGTTTTAGTTACACAACTGTATGAAACACACACACTGCAAGCACAAACTGATATACAAAACCAGATAGAAGTCAGTAAGATCCACAATATTGATTGAGCGCTTTCATCTCAAATTACAAACTTCATCAGAATGCCATTATTGCAAATAATCCCACCTTTTATACATTATCTAATCATATAAAATGACATCACTTCCTCTATATATCTTACTACAAAACGTGAACTCACACAAATACAAATAACACCTTAAAAATTATTCCATTACATGACATCATCTCATATAAAACACTTGCATATAAAATTCTGCCTTGAGTTTTAAAATAAAACTGATAGAAATTGCACTAAGTCCTGGGGCCTCAGAGGCATTAGTTCTCATTTGCCATCTGAGTTCCTTTAATTCTAAATACTTGTTCAAGGGTCCCCCTCTCTCCCCTAAAGTAAGTTGTTCATTAACAGTGAACCTGAAACTGTGTCCTGGATTCAAGCCAATGTGGGCAGCTAAGGCACTTTTTAATTCATTCCTACCAATATTACAATTGTGTTGATAGATTCTAGTTCTCAGTGCACTGATGGTTTTTCCTATATAGAAACATGAATACATGGAGCACTTAGCCAAATATATAACTCCCTTACTACTGCAAGTAAACTTATTCTGTATTATATATCTTCCACAGTTGGGTATATATGCCACTTTACCCTCCAGAATATGTTTACATTGCATACAAAACCCACATTTTAGCATGCCCCCCGTCCTTACATTCAGCTTTCTATAAGTTTCCATCATATTTTTTATACTAGTATCCTTCTTATAAACAATTTTAGGAAATGTGCCTACTAAATCTAGATGTTCTGGATTCGCACTGAATATGTGCTAATTATGTGTTAAAATCCTTTTAATCTTGTAGAACTGATTATTAACTCTAAATACACCTGATTTGTTAAAACAATTCCCTTCTTTATGTACACCCACTGCATCACTGATGTGTGCTCTCCCTAACAAAGGAAGAAATTGTCCATTCTCTCTTTTTATCATTACTTCTTCAAATATCCCATCCACAAATGTTTCTGGGTATCCTCTTTTTGTCAACATATTTTTTAATATATTCAGCTGGTATAAAAAATTCCTCGTGTTCTGATACCATTCTTGCTATCCTAACCCCTTGTACTTTTACTACAGATTTTTTTCTATGACAGTGGATGGCAGCTATCAAAGTGCAGGAGGGTATTGGAATATGTAGGTTTTCTGAAAATACCGGACGTAAATTGTTTGATGTTCCTATTTTTTTGTAATGTAATATCCAAATAGTGAGTGGTGTCCCATGTAATAGTACTTGTGAATTCCAAAAATTCAGTACTCTGCTCTATGAATTCCAGGAAATTATTCAATTCCCCCTCACTTCCTTTCCAAAAAACAATGATGTTGTTGAAAAAATGACCATAAAATGTCCAATGTTTAGTGAATATACTTTAAACACTATCTCCTTCTCCCAAAACGCCAAGACAATATTGGGAAAAATGGGGGCACACGCTGCCTCCATTGCTACCCCTGCACTATTGAAATAGTTGGCCTTCAAAAATAATAATATTCGTATCGAAGACCAACTCCATCAAGGTCCTAATGGTAAGGATACGTTCATGACTAATGTTAGTATATTGACAAAGGAAGCTATAAAACCACTCGATTCCCGCATCGTGTGGAATAAATCTCTTACATCAATGGTAGTGAAAATTAAGTCATCACAATATTTGTCATCAGTAATTTTACCTAAACAGTTCCAGGAATCCTTTAAAATCCATGGGCATTCTTTAAATACATTTTTTAACTGACTATCGATGAACCTAGCTATGGGGTATGTTTTTGAGGCTCTTGCATCCACTACAGGTCTAAGAGGGGGGTCCTGAAGGTCCTTGTGGATCTTCGGGACTCCGAAAACTGTAGGTATTTTTGGATGCTTTACTACCATCAATGAATGTTCCTCAAGTGTGATCTCATGATTCAACACTAATTCTTCCAAAGTAAGGTCAACTTTCCTATAAGAGATATTTTTCTCATTTACACTTATTTCATCATAAGCATCAGTGTATAATATAGTTAACATCTTATTTACATAACAATTTTGATTCATGATAACTAAGCCCCCTCACTTATCAGGCTTCATTGGCCTGATGCAGGGGTGTAGCTAGGATTTTCAAATTTGTACTCACAGCTCTCAAACTGCTACCCCCCTCCCCAGCCAACCTACGGCCATTCTCGTAATTCACGGTTCGCTCTTTTCGCTGTAATGCCTCTTCAGTAATATAATATAAATTCACTCAAACTCGGTTCCTTGAATTGAAAATTAACCTAAAATGTCAGTTCTTTGAAAAATGCAGTATGGTAGTTGGGGTAGAGAATTTATGCTTTTGTTTTCTGTAACTAAGGTACAGGTTTTGCGCTTGAGTAAATTACTAACCACCTGCTACCCCTAACTAGGATGTTTCATTCACACACACACCCCTACCTACCTCTTAGTGCAAGAAATATGGATAAAGCCTAAAATAAACAGGGACATATATTAAATAATGCACTCGTGAACTTAGAAAGTTGCTAGAATAACAGGATTTGTGCTAGTATGAGAAAGTTGCTAGAATAACAGGATTTGTGCTAGTATGAATTTTTCTAAAGGACATGAAATCTGAAACTCAAATGTCTGTCATTATTTAGCAACTTCAGCCTTCAAATGATTTTCTAGAAAATCACAAAATTTATGAGGAACAGACAAAAAATATGGGGCAAAAATCTGGACATTCTGCAAAATTTGGACAGTTGAGAGGTATGCTACCTACCTACCACACACACACACACACACACACACACACACACACACACACACACACACACACACACACATACCTCTCAACCTCTTACAGCAACAAACTCATAAATAAAACTGAGGCAAAGGCCCAAAAATAAGGACATTTTTTTAAATATTGCTCTTATAAACTTAGAAAGATAATAGAATAGTAGTTGGTCTTGCATTAGTACAAATTTTCTGAAAGGTATGAAATCTGAAACTCAAATGTCTGCCATTATTTTCTAACTTCAGTCTTTAATGATTTGACACTAATTTGCCAGAAAACCACAATTTTATGAAAAACGGACCAAAAATGTGATGCAAAAATATAAAATTGACAGACAATACAGCTGGGAACTTGTCAAAGAAGGGACACCATTTTAATATGAGCACAGTAACAGAGCAGCTGACAAAATCAGAGAATCTACATGCATTTCTGAAATAAAAGTAATGTATAACTCTGATCATTACAGTTATTTATAAAAGTAAAGTAAACCCTCCATGTTTTCTTCCAAAATTGCTATTTTGTGGAGAGATTATTAGGGGGAGAGCAACATTTTGAGCCAAAATTAGGGACAGTTGAGAGGTTTGGATATTCCTAATTCTATAAAGCGATTTATTTGCACATACCTCTCAAGCTCTTAATGCAGGAAATCTGGACAAGGCCAAATATATTGGGGGAACATACAAACAGTACTAAAAATTGACCTTGTATAAACTTAAGACAGTTGCTAGAATATCAGGTCTTGCTTTAGCATGCATTTGTCTGAAGATTATGACGTCTGAAACTTTACGTCGGTCATTATTTAGTGACTTCATTCCTAAATGATTTGCCAGAAAAAGTTTTATTTTGCATTTTACAGCACGAACATCAATAAATATCTGCTAAACAAAGCAATGCAGTCTCACAATGAAAGTAGACTTAGCATTAAAACTTCTCTGCCCTTGAAACTCACATTCATTGAAACAACATTGAAACCCACATTCAAAGAAAATACATTTTGCCAGTGGCAGATAAAGATTAACTTTGGGCTGTTTTCAAATCATAGGCCCCTTGCACATGAAACATACACGTGCTCTTTGATACACCTTCCATCATAAAAGTCTACTCAAACTTCTACAGTCCACCAGTATCAGTAAATATGCACAATCTCTGAACTTGTAAAAGCCATCTACATAATTCCACATTAGAGAAATCTGTAACTAATGAAGAGGCTGCTGCTAGCAAACAACTTTATATTTTATGGTTTCATCTACAAATAATGTGCCTGTTGCCCTTGAGGAATAAATTGCCTATGTTGCATTAAAAACAATGATACACTAGTAATATTGCAATAGGGAATAGATGGCAAACTGATAACAGGTTCATAGTTACTACTAGATATCTTTGCCAAAACAGACTACAGCATCCACCCCCCTTTACAACACAGTACAGTATCAGCAATGCATCTACCTACTGTGGGAGAAGAACCCACAGCCTTCTGCATCAAAAGCAAGTACACTACATGTTGTGCTATTAACAGTTGAAGCAGACTCTGTATAAGCAGCACTAAACTTAAGTTCCCCTGCAGCTCTCAGCTCCTTGTAAAATGTTGACACTCAGCTGTATCTCTGAACTTTGCAGCACAAGAAATCTGGAAAAAGCCAACATTTATTGGGGGGGGGACAAAAGCCCAAAAAACAGGGACACATTTTAAACATTGCTTGTATAATTTTGAAAAGTTGCTAGAATAAAATGTTGTGTTATCACCATGCATGTCTTGAATCCAAAACTTCTCACTTCACACCTTAGCACAAAAAACCTGGACAAACATCAAAAACAATAATGGGAGAAATACTTCAGTTCTCACCATAGCTCACAACCATTCACACCTTAGCACAAAAAACCTGGACAAACATCAAAACGTGAACAAAGTTCAGAAATGGTGGTGGTTAGGGACTTTAGGCAGTTCTTACCCTGAAGCAAAGGTACAGGGTTTGAGCCTGAACACCTATAGCCAGCAGGTGTATTATGTGGACACACACACACACACCTTTGTTTCCCTTCCGATAATCCATTTGCGACCTACCTTTGTCTCCCTTCTGATAATCCATTTGCGACCTACATTTGTTTCCTTTCCGATAATCCATTTGCGATTGTTGCTCGCGAATCCACACACCTTTGTTTCCCTTCCAATAATCCATTTGCGATTGTTTCCCGCTCGCAAATCCATTGCTTGCCTTCCAAGTTTGTTTCCTGCTCGCAGCCAGCCAGCCGGACATGATGTGAGCTCACTTCCGACTGGCTGGTATGCTCCTTAAAGGAGCCAACACCCTTTAAATATGTATGTTTTTTTTTTTTTAAAAAAAGCTACCCCCCTTCTAAAAAAAGTTGTACTGAAATCAGTACAGTGCGTATGCCTCCCGACGTCCCTGGCCTGATGTCAGCATTACCAGAAATGTCTTTTAGCATGTTCATTTCTTCCTTTGTGATATTATACATCTCCTCTCTACCATTTCTCTTAACATTCACCATGTTCCTTATATCATTCGCACACATTTTTTTCAAATATTTGGACAGTAGGATGTAGAGGGGGATTGAATATACTTGTTTTTTTACATATATTCCTTGCTTCTATTGTCACTTTTGTGCCTTTGAAATAAAAATCCAAGTTGAGTTTCCTAGTATATAACTTTAAATCAATGAGGGCTTCATCTACAGTGACATTTTTATTAGGCAGAAAAGACAAGCCTTTCTCAAATACATCTGCTACTGGCTCACATATATCTATATTGCTATAATTGTATATTTTGAAGTCACAAATTCTATTACAAATAATCTTATAAGGTGTTACTTCTATCTGTTCCTGTTCTATGTGTAATTCACTCTCGTACCCCCCATGCCCTCTTGTTGTTGTTGTACTGATTCTGGTTGTGTTGGTAATACCCCTCTCCTCCCCTCTGGTTCCTCAGTCACTCAGACCTCCTCAGAGGAGGGTATTCTAAAGGGTCTGGTGTATAACCACCATCTTGTATTTCTTCTTCCTGGGGACCAAATGTCTCCTGACTAGTGCTTATTACATCTCTCCCACTTCTTGTCTGTCTTAAAGGGGGTAAAGGGTAAGCTTTCCCTTGCTTATAATCCCTTTCATCCCTTTCCAATTTTTGGTTCTTTCTGTCTTTAATATCATTTACAGTGCAATCAATTCTATTAAATATTTTAAAATAATCCATTTTTTTAGATTCAAACAGTAGGTCTTTGTGTATGTTATTGTCCACAATTTTAATCTGGTCGACTAACTCGGCCATTTTTCTGTTACTGTCCTTAGTTAAACAGTTGAGTAGCTCACAGCTGTTTAATACTACAGGGCCAAAACGGTTCTCAACCAGGTCCACCTACTAATAGGGGGTGACATAAAGGCAACGCCCCCCTCACACACACCCACAATTGATTGGCCAAGGCCTGGGTAACCACCCTCTGATTTTTCCTTAAATTGTAACTCACCACCCGCTATCAGATCATTCTGAACAGTGCTTGGAGAGTTAACGAATGTTACTGCAGAATCTCAATTTAAAGGACTTGGAAGAAAAACAAAATGGCGACTCTTATTTGATTCTTTATTGTCCTCCCACTGCAGTTTCAAATTCCAAACAATTATTTCATCAACAGCCCTTATCAGGGCTAATCACAAGAACTGACTAGCCTTTACTCAAGCTCAAAAGCCCTTCTCAGAGCTAACCCAATGACTAACAGAACTCCTTGCTCAGCAGTGTCCGTTTGCAGCACCCTGGGCTGGGAGGTCTGCTACATCACAGGGCCGCTAGGGCCATGGACCAGACTCAACAACTTACAGCTCTTAACAGGGCTGGCTTAGAGGGATCCAAACACAAGGTCCCTACCTATCTGTATCTGTTATTACAGCCCTTATAACGGCTCTTCATTCCACAGGGCTGAAGGGCTGTGAATATGAGATTCTTTTACAGCCCTTTTCAGGGCTCCTACTAAGGGCTCCCCCGAGGATTCCTCCCAGAACGAATAGTACAAGATCCCTTATCACGGGTTCCTCTCCTAAAAGGAGCTACTTCCCCATAACACAGGGAAACCAAAAGGACAATAAAAGCATACAGAACAGCCCTTAACAGCGCTATCACCACATTCCATTTTAAAGGCCCCTTGGGACACACACAACAGCCCTTATAAGGGCTTAATCTCTATTATTCACTATTAGAACCCACTTGGTGGCCATCATATCATTTTATGAACTAAATAAGAAATTCTCTTCTAGGATTTCCCACTGAAAGCCAAGAGGGTAAGAAACTTGTTTTCCTTGCCCGGTTGTCCAACCCTAAATACTAAGTGTGTTCTACCTACTTTACACCTACCCACAAGGGATAGGCTACACTCTTTAGAGGAGCTATACCTGAAGTTTGATCTAGTCTTATTAGAATTAAAAATGTGTGCTTCCTGATAAAATGCTAAAAAAGATACAACCTTACCATCTATGAACTTTTCTCTACTATTCAAAACTGAAAGGGTAAGGTATTTGGCTTTTCCAAGTTTTTATAACTACCTTTGGCTTTCTGGCTCAGCATATTTTATTTTGGATAACTTCTGAGCTACTTTGCCATTACCAGTTGGAAGCAAACTGAATTTGTTGAGTGCATCAAACTAGCTAACTTACTTGGCACACCCAGCCCAATTTATTGACTCTAAGGGACTCCAGTACCAAGCAGAACTACTTTAATCAAGTTCCAAAATGGTTTCCTTACTACAATGGATGAAATCTGTGAAGAACAATACCAATATTTTGTAACTACAAATTGTCTTCCCTTTAACTATCACTTAGACTGCCACAAATAAAGAAAGCATGACGTAAATATTCCTCCATCTATTTCATGTTTATACCAATGTTTTCTATCCTTCTGCATACCATTTTGGCTTTCAGTGAAACACTACATTACTTTCTTTCAGAATTCATTATTTCAGTTAAATTACTTAGCTCAAAACAGCCAACATCACAGATCAGTGGGCCAAGCATTTATGAAATTATAAAGGTGACATTTATGACAAATGATGGTGAATAAATAAATGAGTGGATGCAAGATACCTGCAAACAACACATTTAAAGGTTTTGTTAAAACGTGTCTTGGCCGTCATTTCTTTTTGAAACCGGTCAAGGACCTAAGTATGTTTAGAGCTTACAACTGATGAAATATAAAGAAAGTCACTGAATAAAGTCTCTTACTGAACCAAATTACTGGTAAAGAACACTGCCATTCTCAATTAATGGATGAAAGCAACAGAATGACAAACAAATGCACAACAATGACAAAGTGAGAGAGAGAAACAGAGTGCATGTGGGAAGCAGCAGCAGCCTTGGCTAAACATTTGTAATCACTTAGAGTAATGTTGCAACATTACTATCATTAGAAGGTGAAAATACGATCAAATGATGACTTTCCCTGCTGCTGCCCATAGCTGAACTTTGATTCCCACAGCTGACAGTCTGTTTTACCCTCTCACTTAGGACAAAAATTATAGAAGGCCAATGGTCACAAATACTGGAAGCCACTCCTTATGCCCCGTATGTATTTCTGACCTAAACTTTATTAAGCAGACTGGAATGTTATCATCTTACATGTCTTTACAGTTACGCAAATAAAACACTTCCTAATTCTAAAACAAAATTCAGTATTTCCTTATTATAGTTTCTTTGACGATATACTTAAAAAAGAATACATTTAAAAGGAAGTCCTTATGTGAAATGATTTATAGTGTTTCATGACCACACTCACATTGCCTTGTGACATATTTGAATGTTTTAAGAGGGACAAGTATGTCATTTTAGGTAAAATCAGGGACAACTGTGTTTTGAGGAGTGGTTGAATCTTCGGTATATTAACATGTTACTGCAACGTGTGCTTGATTCTTCATTTCGGTTCTCCTTTGTGTAGTTTACATCGTTATCGTCTGCAGTGTACAACTCTTAATTTTGTATGTAAGGTGGAATTACTTATTGTCCAATGATTGTGTGTGTGTGTGTGTGTGTGTGTGTGTGTGTGTGTGTGTGTGTGTGTGTGTGTGTGTGTGTGTGTGTGTCTGTGTGTGTGTGTGTGTTTTACAGGCCCTGCACATACTGAAAATTGACTTGGAGTGATCCCCGGGGTGAATTTTCTATTTCCCATCCACTCATCAAGATTTCTCTTGAAGAGGGCCTGTGAATGGGAAATCTATTCCATAGCATGGGCAGTCTCTGGGTTATGAACCTGTCCCTCCAGCTTGTTCTGCTGATTGTGGTAATGAGGTTGAGGTCTCTGGAGCGTGTGGTGTGGAGGGATTGGGATTTCTTTAGATGTAGCATTTCTAACAGAGCTGGGTCAGACATGGCTTTGTAAGTCAAGCAGAGATCGCCTCTAAGTAGGTGATATGAGACAGAGAATAGCTGCAGTTTTTTGAGTCTGTCCATATAGGACAAATGTTATAAGGCCTAGGATCCTCTTTGTGAGGTACTTTTGTGGCCTCTCCAGTTGTTGCAGGTGTCTAGTGAGGTACATGCCAAATGGGGCACTGTACTCGATGATTGGCCTAATGAGGGAAAAGTACATGGAGACAATGACCTCTTTCTTCCTGGATGCAAAACCCTTAGTAATGAGATGTGCCACAAAGAAGGACTTTCTGACCACAGTGACAATGTGCTGGTCAAAAGAGAGGTTGCTGTCAACCTGTGTTCCCAGATCTCTTATAACGCCTTCTGTGTTCTGTGAACTACCATCGATGTGGTAATTCATGGTAACCCGTTTTTTTTTACAAAGGGATGACGACATTTTTTGCCCAACCTGCAATCGTCTGAGAACTTTTGTCAGCCAGAGTCCCTTCGTGTTGGACTGGACTTCACAGAAGTAGATACCGAACAGGAGAGGACCCATGACCAAATCCTGTGGACTTCACTTGTGACTGGTCAGCAGTTTGACTTGGAGTCAGCTACTTTCGCACTCTGGGTTCCAACTGTGAGTCAGTTTGCAATCCACCTAGTGATTTAGGGGTTGATGCCTAACTTAGTGAGTTCTTCTATGATTCCTGAGTGGGGAATAGTATCAAAGGCCTTGGCCAGATCAAGGTAGGCTGTACGAACCACCTTGCCTTCATCCACAGCTCTGGTGACTGACTCACAGAAGTCGAACAGGTTGAGCATGCATGATCTACCCTTCACAAAAACAAACTGTGTGGGACCCGGAGTTTCAAGATTCCATACATCCTTGCTTATTAGGTCCATGATGATGCGTTCCATAGCTTTGCATATCAGACTCAACAGGCTAATGGGGCGATAGTTCCCAGGGTCTGTAGTCGCTCCTCCTTTGTGGAGAGGGATGACTATAGCAGTTCTCCATTCGGTAGGGTCAAAGCCTAAAGTGAGGCTGTGTTTGAACAGGGCACACAGGTGAGGTGCCAGTTCACTCTGTAGTACATGTAGAATACAGCCAAGGATATTGTCAGGTCCCATAGAAGCTGTATTCTTGGCCTTGGACAGTGCTGTTATGACACTGGGTGACTGGCAATCTACTGGTATTGTGATTGGTCTTTTGGTGGGGGAGAGAGGGGGTAAGGTTGGCACTGAATCTGTCAGCCAGTATACTGGCAATATCTGTTGTCTCGGTATAGGAGGTACCATTGTGCAGTAGCTCAGAGCAAATCTGGGTATTGCTGTGGAGATTCTTTACATAACTATAGAAGGCCTTGTTACTATCTGCTGCAATCCTGTTTTCATAGCTAGCTTTATAGGATTTGATGAGGGATCTCAACTTTTTGTTGAGGCTGATAAGGGAGTTTTTCCAGTCTTGGGACTCCACCTTATTCCACATCAGTTTCCTCCTTCTGTTGTAGAGTTTGCTTATGGTAGGGGACCACCAGATTGGCTTCCTTTTTTTGGAGGAGAGCATCTTGGTTCTATTGGGTATAGCAAGATCCATGCATTTGTGTACATGTTCGTACAGTGCAATGATTCAGTGGTCATGCAACTATTCTCCATTTGCATGGCTGCTGTTTAGCCATCTCTGTTTTTAGGAGCCCAAAGTTAGCTTTGGAGAAGTTTTTCATGGTGGTTACCTTTGCAGGGGGGGTGGGAGGGATGCGAATTTCTAAGGTGATTTGTTTCTGGTCGGATCTCAACAGGGAGGAGTTGACTATTGGTGTAGAGCAATGGTCACCCATATTAGTAATGACTAGGTCAAGGATGATGCTACCTCTAGTGGGGGTACGAATGAGCTGGTCCAAGGCATTGGAATTAATGAATTCCAGGAAACGTTGGGAATGTATAGGTACATGAGTAGTTTTCAGAGTTAATGGAGGGGTAGTTGAAGTCGCCCAGTATGAGAGTGTTAGGTTGGACCCTAATATTCTCTAGGGTGCTTAGGAACATGGAGTGTGAGTCTTGGGACATGGTTGGGGACCTATAGCAGGCTATGACCTGAATCACTGTCTTGCCCAATGTCAGCTGAACCTGAAGTATTTCTGATGTGGTATGCTGGGCTACCAGTCTGGAGGTGTGCGCATCCTTTATGAATATGGAAACACCACTGCCTTTGGATCTTCAGTCCAAGTTCTGGGGCCGAAAGGTGTGGAATGAGTTATAGCCTGGTAGCGCAGGGGTATTAACCAATTAACTAATTGTAGAGCTCCAAAACCTAGATAACAGTGTTTCTAACATGCCACAGCTCCCTTAGGCAACCCTCAGTAACCTAAATCCTAGAAGCACTTTTCCTTAGCCATGCATTATTTTGTTTCCTTACTTATGGTTAGCTAAATTGTTCTTGCTATAACTGTCCTCCCTGCCATTATTAGCTCACAGGATACTGTGTTCAAAGCATGAATCCTTCATCACTACATGATAAAGTTAATGCAAGTATAACAAAGTCTGAAAGGCACTCTTTATAAATGACAGAAATTCCCCTTTAACTGACTTACAGTGACCTTAGAGTTACGTAAGGGGCTGCTATGAGATATGGAGGGCTTTGTTCCCATATAAAAAAATAGACCTGAAATTCTGCACCAAATTCAGCTTTTGAATGTATCATATAGCCATTACTGCAGGACTGCAGATATTGGTTCTGACTTTACAAATGCACTTCTTCCATAAAGCAAATAACAATTACAACAGAGAAACAGAAAAACTGTATCAACCTGCAATAAAGCACCACCATACCAACATTCTTTGATGGTGGGATAGCCTATAACTCGTTTGTTTTGGCATAAAACATGCATAATAAAATATCTTCTTCTGAATGATTAAATGAATTAATCGAATGTTAATATGACATCTTGGACTGCATGAGTAATGAAAGCTCCAAACTATTTTGAAGTTCCTACTTCTCATTAGTCAAAAGACAGATGAAATATTCTGAGATAATTGGTCTGAGCCAATTCATTAAGAGAGAATGTTTTCCTTTTTGTCCAGAATCATAAATGCCTCCAAACTGTGATTAAGAAAAACAATCTAGGCAGTTTAGAAATCTGAAGATTAGCCATGTTATTCACTAAGTTACTTGAGATGGGACAGAGACACTCAGATTTGTTAACCAACAAGTAGATGGAAAACAAAAAATACTTAATCGTTGTTATCACACTAACTTTCCCTTTAACTGAACTAAACTCTCATGAGGAAAGTGGAAATTTGACCCACAGTTTGGGAATATTTCACACACTTACAAAGCTATTTCTCATCAGTAACTAATACTTGGATATCTTCTAAGGTAGTATCAAAAAGATCAGCTCATACAAAACTGATGAGTGGAGACAAGGTCCACATATAAATACGCAAGTATTGAACCTCTTTGCTTAAAAAACACTCAATGTAATGAAAACATATTTGGACTTCTTCTTCTTTCGGCTTTTCCTGGTTAGGACTAAACTATATAATTAAGGATCAATAAAATTAAAGTATGCCTTATTGATGGCTACCATCAAAGTCTGCAAGAGGAAGCTAGGAGTTGGCTCTCTCCAAATAAAGTTCCTCCAGATTCACCCAAATCTAGAGTATCAACTATACTCTACAGCACAGAAAAAGTGAAGTCAATCCCATTTCTTGCTTATCCTCACAGTTTTGGTATACACTGAGGATATCTTAAGCTCATGAGATTCTGAAAAAAAATAAGTGTATACATCCAGCCCAAAAACTTAAAAAAGTTATCAATCATAAGTCAACAGGTGGTCTTTTTCTTTGAGCCGACATGAGTACTTTGTTTCAGACCAGTGTATTTTATAACACAAAATATTGTAACTTGTACTTGTCCTAAGGAATCAGAAATATTTCATATTTTAACATGATTTGCTTATAATAAAAAACTTTAATGGACTTTCCATAAGACGAATGGGATGAACATCTTGTGAGTTATGAACAGCATTTAATACTAGATTTCAATGACATCAGAAAAATGGTAGGTAGGAGGGGCAGCCCTGATGGATTCTCAGTTTGTGTCCTTACTGGAGAGTACAACTCAGTAATATTTCTGTAGTAAGGTATATTAGAGAAAACACTACAGAAATTATGTTAGAAATTTTGTCTGGAAGACAAATTCTTTTGAAATGATGGAAAAATCTATTAACAGTATTGAATATTGTGCAAGTGTCTACAGAATGAAAAACATCGCTAGTACACTGGTGAGGATAATTAGGTTCATAGGTAGTTAAGCATACAGTCAAGGAGACTATTGAGAATCCTAGCCCAGTTAAATGATCTGCTCAGAGTCGCACAGTAGGCAAACAGAAGCTGTAGGAATCAAATCCAGACTGTAGGTAGCAGCACAGTTTCAGAGTAGCTTTAATCCTCTGAATATTAAGAGAAAAAGACCAAAACAATTAATTATTTTTTATATGGGAAAGGAAGATGTGAAAAAAGATAGCTATTAAAGAACATTAAGCAAACTAACTGGGTTACAATTTTCTCAGAGAGTGGGGTCCTTATTTTGGTTTATGTCTGGCCTTGTGGTGTTTTGGGGCAAAGCCCTTACTCCTCCCTAGGATAACACATATTTGAGTAGTAGCACTAGTGCTGGAGGAAACGAACAGGTGGACGGGATGGGAGTGGGTGATGCCAGTTTGGACAGACTGAGGCAGTTAAGATTAGCTGTAGTAGCAGCATTAAGAGCTGTGCAGAATCCATTCTAAAAGCAATATGCCACTTGGACACAAAACTGCACATATGGGGAAACCCTCATGCACATCACAAAGGCAGCAACTGCACAGCTTGAAAGACTAATGGAGTGGGAGAGGTTAAGGCACTCTATTACCAGCAGCAATATGATCCTGCACAAGGGACTCAATTTCTTCACCGGCTCTGGAAGTGGGCCGGGCTGAATCCAGGGAGGCTAAGTTAGGTCTGTTAGACTCAGAGAATAAGGAGAGGAACTGGTGGCAGATAATGGTCTGCTTTGGGAAGGGAAACAAAAGAGTAATGCTATATATCAAAGTTAAACTGTTTGGAACTAATAAATAGGTGACTGTTTTGTAAACTTCACCTGGCAGAGCACCTGGTCCAGTAAATAGATAGTAATGGCAGAATAATTCTTCAGAGTTCATATTTAATCTAACTGGAGTGAAAGTTCCGTATTCATAACCAGAAGCATTTATAAACTCAGCTTGTTCATTACTTATGGCATTTCTGCCTGAAGTAAATTAAAGAACTGCAAAACAGTAATACTAATAATAATAATAATAATAATATCAAATGAGGGCAATAAGGAAGCATTTATTTTAATATGCGGTACTTTTCTGTTACTGGGGCAACAGTTTGAACGCACTAACCCGCAATGATCGCACAGCTGGTAGCCTTGAAGTGCTTAGTTAGTTATTTCAGTTGTTAACTAGGTAGAACACTGATCCATAGGGACCAGTTCAGTGTCACCATATGACTTGCACAGGTATTTCTGTTTATACCATATGTTACAAAAGTTAACATATTCGGTACTTCGGTATTCATTAGACTATTTTAATTTAACTTTTCCTTACAGATTTCAAGTATGCATATTAGCTTCATCTGCTTCCTGGAGCAGAATCAAGAAAGCAGTATTGGGCAACTTTTCAACATATGCTGAACTGTGAAACTCTGAAAAGGTCCCTTTTTCCTCCATTATTGCCACAAAAACAATTACAGTATGAAACAGGATAATTGCAGCGCTCACAGCTGTGGAACATGCCTGGTAAAGTACTCGACTGCTATTCACGTCTCACAGCTAGAAACAAAATGAAAGCAATAGTACCCGCTGCTTATCTGAAAGTGTAACTTACTTATATCACACTTGAAACAAAACAGGAATATCCGCATTGAAAGTAACAGAGAAGTATTGCTTCGCACATCCCGACCAATGCCAATCACTCTGATGTAATATATTCTCAGGGCACAGTGACCTCTTTCAACAATTAATGGGATAAATGATGTTTAGGAACCCATACTGCTGTTTTCCAATTACGGCAACCATTTACATATAATAGAACAGATCTAAAATGCAGAGCTCAATGATCGCACAGCTGTTAGAGAAGGTTTGGATTACTGACCTACTGGTTTGCTTCGCGGTTCATGGTTCCTGATTTTTTTTTTTTGGTGCACTTGAGTTTTGGCATATCCGGAATACTTACTATATGTTGCAGCTTGAACAGTCATATAACTTGTCGTACGCATACTTCTCATCCTGTAAGCTTAAGAAATCTGAACAATGACAAAAAATAACCAGAGGACAGATTTTAATTATTGCTCATGTCAACGTAGAATGTTGTTAGAATAAATGATTTTGTATTAGCATCCACTTTTGAAGGATATGAAGAGGAAGGCTGAAACTCGAACGTCTGTCATTATTTGGTGACATAAATCCCCAGCAATTTGCCAGAAAAGCCCAATTTTTATGGGAACACACCACAAATATCTGACCAAATTACAGACATTTTTCGAAAATCTAGAGAGTTATGAGGTCTAACAGCTGTGCGCTCATTGCGGGCTAGCGCGTTCCAACTGCTACCCCGATAATGGAAAAGTACCTAATATGCTCTATAAAATTATTGTGATAGTCCTAAGCCAGCAGATCTCTGAAATATTTACCTTGTTCTGCCTCAAAATATAATGTTTGAAAAATGCCAGAGATTTAAACTGCTTCATCAAAAGCACTTTATCTTTTGCTTTAATAATTTTTCTTTGGCAAACATTTAACCAAAATTCTGTTGTAAAATTCCAGCAATAAAAATTTCAAAGTGGTCAATTAAAAAAAATACTTTGTGTACAATGCTACATGCCTAATAGAAATTAATATGTTAGTATTATTCTTTAACCTTTTTTAATAGGCGTTGGAAGAGTTGAGAAGAATCCCAAGGGGAGATTATGGGAAGCAAGACTAGAGAATAGCAAATTAAGGTTACATGCTAACAAAAACCCTGGCATCAATGATAATGTTTCTATTGCTAGCACTTTACTGTTGAAGCCAGCAGAATTAGTGTCATTTTAGATGTTTCATTTTATCTCAGTGAAACTGCATGTATTTTACTAGAAGATGGAACTCAAAGTCTAAGCCAACAGTATTTGAAGTACTGAATACTGCAACAGAGAAAAAAGAACTGGAAGTGGGATCTTCAGAAAAAGTATGACCAAATTACATACAAAAAATGGAAATTGTGGGAACAATGCATGGAGAATAGTGTTTTGAAGGACTGAGTTTCAAGGGAAGACAGGAATTGAGCAATTTATGCAATGCTGGATTGATAATTATACAAAAGAATATGTGATGTATAATGTTTGCAACTGGGAACATGTTAAATATGGTTTGTTTCCTTTTATATAAATGTATGTGTGCTTATATCTTAAGTGATAATTTAATAAATGTGTTAAAATGAAGCTGCATGTATTTTTACTCATATATGAATATACATATTTTACATACATACTATTACATTTATATTTACATATTAGTTGCATTACTTACAAATGCACTACAGTTGTACACAGGTTTTTAGTGAATGCAATGTAAAGTATTGATTTTCAATAATGCTCATGTGCATGTTTTCACAATGCTGATTGGATTGTTTAGTTACTTAAGTGTCTGAACTGAGTTGCTCATCAGATTCTGACGAACTCGATATACTTTAGACAAAAGTGCTTATCTGAGTTGCAAAATAAAAGACACCTTTCTAAAGTCTGCTGGTTGGTTGTCATTTCCATTTACTATTCCTTCTTCTTTTGGCTTTTCCCGGTTAGGGGTCGCCACAGCGGATCACATGTCCGCTCATGAATGGCAGTAGAGTTTTACATTGTCGAGTTGCTAGCCCGGCACCCAACCTTCCACTTTTCAGAAATACGCCAAACAATTAAAAATTCAAATATTAAGCCAGACTGCTCTGCTATAAATTATTAGATGTAGATGTCAGCAATTAGTCATCATTCGCAGTAACTACACTCTTATCAGTTAAATAAGTACATACATAAACCATCCAACAGCTTTTAAATGTGCATAAATAAAAATACTTTACTTAAAAAAGCAAGTTGGAGAGTACAGCTAAAAGTTAAATATGCAAACAAATATATAAGTGCAGAAGGAAATCAGATCCAGTTTGAGTAAATAGGATGCTTAAAAAGAAGAATCTATCTAACCAGCTAAATCTCATATAGCTGTATCTAAACAGAAGAGTTCCCAGACCCTTATCGACAGTTTTCAGCAAATAACGAGCAGAGACACAAATGCAGTAATAAACTCACTGGTACAGTGAAGCAATCCAGTCTATACTCAGCAAAGTTCGGTGCAACACTCATTGAAAATAGTAACATGATGGCCTCCATTCAACAGTCACTTCTACGATGTCTGAAAAGAGGGTTATTCTAACTGATGCCAGAAGAGATGTCTAATGGTTCCACAGTGGGAGGCATGTTATTAACAATAATCTTCCAAACCCTTCACTCCTCAATGATCCATAGTCCATGGTACTTTCTTGCAACTCGCCATGACGTAATGTCTTTCAGAAATAGTTCTGCCCTGTTCTAGTTAACTAGTTTGTTTTTCTCCTTCAGGCTACCAACACTCATGCATGAACGAATAATTACAGATTCATAGCAAGCAACTACCTACTCAATGTAGCTGTCCTTCCCACAAAAGAAACTCAGAGTCTTTCGATTTACTCTCCACAACTAAAGACACATTTATTTCATACATTTTACAGATGTGGTCTATATTTTATAGTTTTATGTATAACTGTGTTATTTCCCAGAAGAACACAGTTGAAAACTTTATACACGTGTTATGCATTGTAAAGAAAAAGACAATAAGTCTCACACATCTTTTAAGTCACATGTGCACACTTTATATTTTACACTCATTAATAAAACCTACTACAGATTTTAGAAGGTTTATGCACAGCTCATAGATTTGTTACAATCTGACCAAAAAAAATGGCAGATTTATACACGAACATCATAATTTTAATATGCGGCTGATGCAATATTATACCTACTCCAGAATAAGTATTAGAATTAAATATCAACTTGGTCAGACGATCTGCTTTTAACAAGTACACAATGCATATTATGTGCCAAGTGAATGACTTCCCAGTAACAGGGATTTGCACTGACTACAGCGAAATTTTTCTGCGTATTTCAAATTTTAATTGCACAATTCAAACCATTTATATTCAAAGGAGCAATGAGTACCATTGGTAAAACAAATAATGAACAAATACATATCCAGCAGCAACAGGGTATCTGCCCTAAGAAGCATTCCCCCTCCCAATAAAAGCACAAAACACAATTAATATCAACGCAGTAACTAGTTAGAAAAAAGAAAATCCAAACCAAGCAAAAAATCCCAAAAAAGTAAGTCTGTCTGACGACACTGGTCATGAACACAATACTTTCTTGGGCAATGTTGCTGTAGTCGTGGAATTAAACTAAAAGCTTGCAGACCAGCACTATGACCCAGGAAACCAGAGTTCAATTAATGCTCAGGTACTTGCAGGAGCTGACTAGGAAGGCAGGAGAATAAAAGGGCCAAGTCAGCTCACATCTCTTTTGGAGGAGAGATTGGGAGTGAGCCCAGGGCTCACAAAGTGCACAGATTTCCCATGTGGAGACTAGAGAAGTAAGCATGATGTACTAATTCCAGTAAGTGGGGTTGTTTGTGGGATTACATTACTCTACAATGTGTCAGTCTGCATTACACACACTGTGCATCATGCTAGAAGAACATATACAGGACATGTACAGGGCGTTAGGAGCATGCAAAGAAAACCATTGCCTTATATGCAGATGACGGCACTACTCCTGGTTCACATGTTTATAGGTTTATAAGTGTTTACTAGGCTAACAACCACAAGGGCCTTTTTAAGCCTAGCCATGCATCCCAAGTCTCTGACGAGTTCTGATACCCTTGATAAGTGTAAACATGGGCCGTGGAGATCAACCATTTACAGGTTACCTGTTTGTATCAGAGACATAGGTGCCAAACCAGGGATGAATTTCTGTTTTCCCATCCAATTGATGGCCCCTCACCTCTGGGGAAACAGACCAATTGAGTAACCAGAGGGAGGTTTTTGGGTCAGGAGTTCCAGAGCTTAAAAAAAAAAAATTAAAGTCTTGCAATCCAATACAGCTTACTATGCTTACATCTTGAAAGGAAAGTACGATTTCTTTTATCAAGATGGTTGGAAATATAAATCTGGATGTACTGAGTTTTTTTTGTGCCAGAGAATTTTACAGACAGTAAAGCAAGATCTGTTTATCTTTACTACTACTGCTGAAAAAAATGGATACTACAGCTTGATTAACAAATAAATGTAATTTGTTCAGAGCAGCACAGTATACAAGAGCACCATCAGCTACACTGATAAAACAAATGGACTAGTATTCTGTTAGGTTTCACATCAGTCAGAATACTCCAACGTAAGGAGTCCCCACACAATCAACTCTGAAAATACATTTTAAGTGCATGTCAGCAGCTGAGGAATGTCCCAGTGTTCCAGAACATCAGTAATCTAAGTTTGACTATCAAAGAATATTGCCCATTCAGTTACTTTCCCTTTCGCACAAGTTAACCTACTGTGCAAGGTCTTTTGATTCCTAGGCACAGTGGACATTCTCAAGCTGGAGACTATCAAACAGGTCACACATGGATGTGTGTTTGGCAGTAGCTTTATCTGCTCACGCTCTTTTGGAAGTGACTTTCAGTAATTCCAGCTCTTGAACTACTTCCTGGATTTCCTACAATGCTTCTGTTAAAACATACATCTTGAGTAAAATAGCAAATGTCTAGGCAGAAATAGTACAGTTGTGTGAGATGAACTTATCATAAGAGCAGATGCTTTAATGATCATTGCTGCAGTAGCCTTAGTTATATGGGTTATATCTCGCCAAGGATATAATGGACAGCCAGCTTCAGGGCACCTTCCAAGTGCCCAAACTGTCAAGCAGCTTGAGCTGAACTGACTAAAAGACCAGTGTGGGTATGAAGCACTTCAGAACTTTCCTGACAGCAGAAAGAGGGAGGCTGAGCCCTGAAAGGAATATGTCGGAACAACAAAACATAAATGTCCATAACCTGGCATAAAAAAACAAGGGGGGGGTGGAAGGAGGAGCAGGTACTGCAGCAGTGATCATCTGAACATCTACCACTATGGTAAATTCAACTTACACAACTGTACTATGTTTGTCATACAGATTACTGCTATAGTAGCCTTAGCTATATGGGTACATTACCATAAGTAACTACATTTAGGAGGTGGAAGGAGAAGAGTCCAGGAACCCCTGGAGAATGGTCCTAGCAAAGCTTGATCTGGGCTGAGAGAAGGAATCAAGCTTATAGTGCTTTGTAAAAGTATGTACAGATGACAAAGAAGCAGTTTCTAGAATCCAACCCTTTCCACTGGTAGGAAGCCAAGGCCCAAGTAGAGTACCTGTGTCTCTCTGCAGTTAGTTCCCCACCCACTCTCTCTGTTCTTGTGTTGGTATTAGTGTTGGTGGCTCTGGAATTGCCCGCCCCTCCTGTAAGTCTGTATTAGAACACTCCTCCTGGGTCCATCTCATTTGCTCACTTAACTGAGTACAGTGAGATCATATTTTGAATCTAGTGTTCACTCTACTTAATACAGAGAGAAGATTTGAGAAGGCCAGCCCACTTAGGTTCTTCCTTCTTCTCTTGTTGCACTCACAAAAAAAAAATAAAAATTTTTTTTTGCACTTTATTCATTTGCTTTTGCTGTAGTTGTGTTGCCTCCTACTCTATTTTGCTTTTCTTAAAAGTACTCAGTTTTATTTATTCTGCTGCATTTATTACTGCTTGGTCGTAGCCTGATTAAATTGTAACTGTTATTCTAAGTCTTTTGGTTTAAGCACTTGGGCTTCATACAGGCTGTTTTACATTAAGAAGGTTTGTGGTCTGCACTGTTGTGCAGGACAGGTAGCTTACATCCTTCTAAGCTGGGAATTGCTGATTGAAGGCCCAGTGTCTGCTATTCTAAAAGTGTATTAGTTCTGGCTTAAGCACTTGGGCTTCAGGCCAGTTATTCTACAATAAGAAGGTTTGTGGTCTGCACTCTTGTGGGAGGAGAGGCTGGATTCTGCCCTTCTGAGCTAGGAATTTCTGGTCGCAGGCTTATTGTGACTGCTTATTTGAACAGTTTCTTTCTGAAATTGGTGCGCTCTGTTGCTGTAGCATAGACCAGATTCAGGCCTGCTGAATCTAGTTTTGTTTGTATAACATGAGGCACTGATCCAGGCCATCTTTTTTTTGGAGAAGGTTCCTCTGCACCCTAGTAAGCATGGGGTGTGCAGTTAGAACTTGTCTGATTGAAGACTGCTGGAACAGGGTTCAGTTTTGAGCTTTTTTCTGGGTAACTTGTTTAAATCAGTTTGTTTGTTTTCTATTGTTATTTATATATATATATATATATATATATATATATATATATATATATATATATATAAAATTGCTGGAGCCTTCCTGTGTCCTGACTGAGTGCTCTTCAAACTATCTGGAGATATACAGAGCTGAGTATATTTTTTCTGGCACTTCAGAGTTGTGTACTGGTAATTGACTAATTTTATATCACTGCTGGCTGACTTCAGAGTTGTGCACTGTTTTTTTTTTGCTTCACTGTATAGTTTTTCAGATCTCTGCTGAAGGTGTTGGTTGTGTTGTTGTTTAAATTTGGAGGCTTTTGCAGTTGCCTGCCCCCACTGTAGATTTGATCTGGGACACTCCTTCCAGTCCCATCTCTTTACCTCATTCTACCTAACAGACTCCTTCTGCACTTGTTTTTAGTCATTTTTAATTTAATTGCATTTTTTAAACTGTTTGGTCTAACATTGCTACATACTCAAGTGTGCTAGCTTGCACTGCATTTGAATTGTTTTTACTGCTGGTTTAGCTACTTTTCTGTATATATATATATATATATATATATATATATATATATATATATATGTTTAAAAATATATACCTTTCCTGTAACTAGTGTAGTTCATACTCAGATTTGCTGTATCCAGGACTGTATGTAAGCATCTGAGCCCCCCCCCCAAACTTTCTGTGTTGGAGGGAAGCCTTCTAGCTTATCAGTGGGAGTGGTAAGCACTAGGTAACCTATCTACCACATAAGGAGTGGTTCTGGCCTAGAAATTGTAGTTATTGGCCATTTGGGCAGTTTTTCCATCTCTCTCAACTTTCTGATTTAAAAGCCCGCATTTGCACTTGTTTCCCCCCTTTCCTGTAACTAGTTTAGCCCAGATACAGATTCTTAGTTTTAGCACTTGAATTTGCTTATTCGTGATCAGCACTTGTTCAGAACTTGTAAGCACTAAATAACCTACTAATTACTACAGCACTCAACCTTCCTCATTACCTAGAGGAAAACAGTTTTGGTACTTAGTTTCCTTACTTGCTTAGAGAAAAACAGCTCTTGTACTCACTTTCCTCACTTATCTAGAGGAAAATATTTTTTTATTCAAGCATGTCCAAGGGTCAGCTCCCGGTGTTCTCTCCCGTCTATCTGATGAAACTGGGCATCTTGGGCAATGTAGAAATTGCCTCATGTACACAGACAACCCTCTCCTCCTACCACCCAACACTACAACCTATAAGAGATGCACTTATCTTGCCAAACTGGAGGTAAAGCTCTCTCCAATCAAGACTGAACTTGACAGTCAAGAGGAGAAGGTAAACACTTGCACCACACCACACTCATCACATAGTCTCACTAAATCTACACCACCAAAATCCACACATAGAAACACAAAAACATTCGCGGAGGCTCTCAATAATAATCTGCTCAAGCAACAGAGACCTCCAAAGCAGAAATGCAAGCAACCTCCACCCCCCCAACACAACCCAAATGACACATAGCTCCCAGACTCAGTGTGCCACTCAACCACAGCCAATAAGACGTACCCAACACACTAGTCATAGGTGACTCTATAGTCAGGCACACTGATGTCCTACTCACCAGGCTAAACAAGGAGAAGGTTACTGTCAGCTGCCTGTCGGGTGCCAGGATCTGCCACATAACGCAAGCACTCAGGTCACTCCACAACAAGTACAAATATGACTCTGTCATTGTCTATGTTGGTGTGAATGACCTGAGATGTACCTCCCTGAACTACATGAAAAGAAACATGGAAGAGCTCTCCGATCTTGTAGCCCAGGCAGGTATGACCCTAGCCCTGAGTAGCATTCTGCCATCACTCAGAATGATGCCGCAGTACAAGGACAACATGATTGACTTCAACAATTGGCTAAGCTTCTGGTGCCATTCTAAAGGGATCCGGTATCTGTCTGCCTGGGACGACATGGTCGACAGACCACGATGCTTTGCCAGAGATGGCCTACACCTGTCACCCCTGGGATTCTGGATACTGGCTAAGGTTCTTGCCGCCCCTATAGTGCCTTTTTTAGGCAAGGTTCAAATGACAAATTCACCACCGTAACAGGAACAGGCAAACAAAAACTGAGGGTGATACTACTCAATGTTAGAAGTCTAAATCTCAAAATGCACTCACTCGAGGCACTCCTTAAAATGGAGAACATCGATATCTGTGCAGTGACTGAGACCTGGTTCAAGGCTCCGGAGAACACCCCTGCACTACCAGGCTATAACTCATACCACACTTTTCGGCCATGTAACCTGGACCGGAACACCAAAGGCAGAGGTGTGTCCATATTCATTAAGGATATCCACACCTCCAGGCTAGTTGCTCAGCATAATACAGCCGAGGTTATCCAAGTGCATGGGCAAAACTGCAATCCAAATTGTAGCTTGCTACAGATCACACACCATGCCCCAGGATTCCCACTCCTCTTTTCTTGATGTACTGGAAAATATTAGGGTTCAACCAAACACCCTAATAATGGGCGATTTCAACTACCCCACCATTAACTGGGAAAACTACTCATATACCAACTCCTTCGCTCAACGCTTTCTGGAATTCATAAACTCCAATGCTCTGGATCAACTTATCCACACCCCCACCAGGGACAACAATATCCTAGATCTAGTCATTACCAACATGAATGACCAGTGTTCCACACCTGAAGTCAATGCCTCATTGGTCTGATCCGACCATAAGCTAATTACCCTAGATATCCACATCCTGCCCCGAACCCCCATTAAGGAAATCATGGTAAAAAATTTCTCCAAAGCCAACTTCATGCTTCTTAAGACAGAAGTGGTGAACTTCATGACACCCATGCAGATGGACAATACAGTTACGATTACTGAATCCTACACAATTGCATTTTATAAGCACTTACATGAGTGCATGAATCGTGCTATCCCAAACAGAACCAAGACGCTATCCTCCAAAAAAAGGAAGCCAATCTGGTGGTCCCCTGCCATAAACAATCTGTACAACAGAAGGAAGAAACTGTTGCAAAAGAGAGAAAAATCTCATGAGTGGAGCAGCTCCCTGGTCAGCCTCAGTAAGAAGCTGCGATCCCTGATAAACTCCTTTAAAGCTAATTACAAAAACAAAATCGCCAATGATTCTAAAGACAACCACAAAGCATTCTATAGCTATATCAAGAATCTCAATGGCAACACTCAGATCTGCTCTGAGTTACAGCACAATGGCACTAAATATACAGACCCAACTGATATTGCCAACATCCTGGCAGATAGGCTCAGTGCTAACTTTACCCCCCTCTCATCCCCTAAAGAGCCCATCTCTATACCGGAAGAATGCAAAGTTCCTGTAATCACGGCTGCACAGGTAAAAACCACACTCTCCAAAGCCAAGAACACAGCATCCATGGGACCAGACAACATCCCAGGCTGCGTTCTACACGAACTACAGAACGAACTGGCACCCCACCTAAGTACCATGTTCAATCATAGCCTCATCTCAGGCTTTGTGCCTGCTGAATGGCGCACGGCAACGGTTATCCCACTCCATAAGGGGGGAGCCACCACGGACCCCAGGAACTACCGCCCCATTAGCCTGACGAGCCTGGTCTGCAAGGCCATGGAACTTATAAACAAAGACATTGGTAATCTCCAAACTCTGGACTCCACCCAGTTCGGGTTTGTAAAAGGCAGATCATGTCTCCTAAACCTGATAAACTTTTTTGAAGCAGTCACCAAAGCCGTAGACAAGGGTAAGGTGATTCACACAGCCTATCTAGATCTTGCCAAGGCTTTCAACACCATCCCCCACTCTGGAATTATAGATAAACTCACTAAACAAGGTATAAATACCTATGTCACAAGATGGGTTGCCAACTGGCTCATTGACAGAACCCACACTGTGAAAGTAGCAGACTCCAAATCCGACTTCAGACCAGTGACAAATGGAGTACCACTGGTTTCAGTCCTGGGCCCTCTCCTGTTTGGTATCTACTTCTCTGAAGTACAGGCTAACACAGAAGATCTTTGACTAATGAAGTTCGCAGATGACTGCAAACTAGGAGCCATAATCGAAACTCCTAACGATGTGGACATCCTACAAAACGGCCTCACTGAGACAGATGCCTGGTGTCTAAGCCATGGCCTCAAGCTCAATGCCAAATAGTGCACTGTCATCCCCTTTGGTAAAAACTCTGTACCCATGAACTACAACATAGGCGGTAGTATACTTAACACCGAAAGTGTGATAAGAGACCTTGGGACACAGGTGGACAGTAGTCTCTCCTTTGATAATCACATCGCCACAGTAGTCAGTAAATCCTTCTACGTGGCACACCTCATCACAAAAGGTTTCTCATCCAGAAAAAAAAGGTCACTCTTCCCCTCTACTCATCACTCATTAGACCCATTATAGAGTACAACGCCCCTTTTGGTATGTACCTCACAAGACATCTACAACAACTGGAAAGGCCGCAGAAATACCTCACAAAGAGGATTACTGGCCTCAAACAGATGCCCTATGCAGGCCGTCTCAAAAAACTCCAGCTTTACTCCGTCGCATATCGCCTACTCAGAGGTGATCTCTGCCTAACCTAAAAAGCTAGGTCAAACCCAGAGCTGTTGGACATGCTCCACTTAAAGAAATCCCAATCCCTCCAGGCTACATGCTCTAGGGACCTAAACCTTGTCACCACAATAAACAGAACATGCCGGGGGGATAGAATCCTGTCCCAGAGACTTCCCATACTCTGGAATAAACTACCTATGTATATCAAACAAAGCTCCTCATTAGCACTCTTCAAGAAAAATCTTGATGATTGGATGGGAAATAGGAAATTCACCCCGGGGATCACCTCTGTGGCTCTGCTCGACAGTGGCACAGGAAAATAATTTTCTTGGGTGGCAAAAGCCAGGGTACCTTTTTGGCTGGGCTTGTATAGGCCCCAGGGCTGATAACCTAGTACCTACCTATGAACCTATAAGGGAGAAGAGCAGCTGCCTAGGCCAGAAGGGAGTCTCTGCAATGATCCTGGGGGATTCCTTCTAAATCTTCAGAAGTACTCTGCATATTAGTGGAAAGGGTGACAAAGCATACACGACATTCCTGTCCAAAAAAAGAAAAAACATATGCCTTCCATGGCTTTTTGCATAGAGTCCTGGAAGAGAATCTCATCTTGCCAATTGATTGTTCAAAGAGAAGGAAAAAAGGTCTACTTGAGGAATTCTCCAAAGTTGGATCAAATCTTGGAAGATCTCCTAAATCTATTTCTCATTCGTGAGGTTCTGCCCTGATCCTGCTCAGCCTGTCTGCCACACAATTTTGCTCTGATTGAATGCAGGTTGCTTGTACAGTGAGACTGTGCTATATCCCAAGTTAACATGACAAGTTTGCAAAGGGGGTACAACTCGGTTACCCCTTACTTGATGATGTACCACATGACTGTGGTATTGTCTGAAACCACTTAGATGAGGTCCCAGGGGACAAAGATGGTTCAGAGAGTTGGATGCCTTGATCAGGGCAAGCATCGCTTAGATATTTATGCGCTTGTGTGTGTTCTTGGGTGTCCCACACCCCTGCACTTGTATCCTTTCTGAAACTGCTACACCAAGCAAAGTCCAAAGTGTCTACAGTGACTGACTACTTTGGAGGAGGTAGGGAAAAGGGGATACTTGAATTTAAGGATATCTATTACCTCCAACAAAAGATTTTTCTTCTGACAAATCTCAGCACTGGGATTTGAAACGATAAAGGGTACTGACACTGGGACCAAACAGATTTCAAATACTATTGTATCTTTCTTATGTGGAGTATTGCCTGGAGTATTATGAGAATCACAGATGCCATGAAATCCAAAATCCTGAGGTATTCCCCTGCAGTTACTGAAATCTGAGTGGAAAACCCTAGAAAGAGATCTAAATAAGGATCTACTTTTTTTTTCCTGTGGAAGAAAAGCTCTTTGAAATAGGGTACCCAACTGATATTCCAGTAAAACAATCCTATGTGAGGGAGTCAAGAAAGACTTTTGATGGTTCTCTTGGAATCCCAGGTTGTGTAGAACTCTCACTCGAGAGAGATCCTGACAATTTGAAAAAGGCTAAATATGGAAAAATGTGGACATCCTGTAGCCTGCAATGAGTTACAACTAGTGCTAGACACACTGTGAACACTCTTAGTACAGTGGATAGTCCAAAGGTTAAGGTAGAGGAAGTACAGTTGCGTACACTTACCATAAATGTAGATGTTCGAGTGTCTTCACTGTTGCAGTCATCACTGTAGGGTTCTTCCGGCCGGTAGGCAGCCCTCGGTCGGCCAGAATCCCAAAGTCTGGGTCCGACGTCGGCTGTTCAGTCATGCTCCCTGACGTCAGTGCGCCAGGAGTAGAAAGCTGCCATGTTCTCCAGTTTTTCTTGCCCCAGATGTCAGGTGCCCAAAAGTGAAGGCTAATAGTAAAACAAAAATGTAACATACAACAAACCCCATACCCTGTAGCAAATACACCTCAGAAGAAGGGTGAAGTAGGAAACCACACTAATGAAAATATAAGAGGGGACAGGAGGGTGGGTAACCCAGACTGCAACAGTGAAGACACTCGAGCATCTACATTTATGGTAAGTGTACAGAACTGTACTATGTTCATTGTGTTTCACTGTTGCAGTCATCACTGTAGGGTTGAATCCTATAGCTGAGATAAAGGGTGGTGGTTATAGAGTAGGAGGGGCGGCTAGAAGGCCCTGCAAGACTGCAGAAGCAAAGCCTGCCCTAGACTTAGAGTAAAGAGGGAGATTATAGTGCTTAGAGAAAGTATGCACTGAACTCCAAGTTGCAGCTTCCAAAATATCTTTGGTAGGTACTCCCCTGAGAAAGGCAGCTGAAGTAGCAGCAGCTCTGGTAGAGTGAGTCCTAATTTTTCCTGAGATTTGCTTTCCATGATGAGAGTAACAAAATCTGATTCCATGAGCAATCCATTTAGAAATGGTCTGTTTTGACATAGCTTTGCCTTGGGAATTTGTTGCATAAGAAACAAACAGTTGCTGTGTTTTCCTGATATCCTTGGTTCTGTCCAGGTAAAAATGAAGTTGCCTGTGTACATCCAAGGAATGCAAGATCCTTTCCCCCCCTATTTTGTGGATTAGTGAAAAAAGTTGGCAGGTGAATAGTTTGATTTAAAGCCACTTTGGAAACCACTTTAGGCATGAAAGTAGGATTAGTCCTTAAAGACACCCTATCTTGGTGAAAAATAATATAAGGTTCCACAGCCATAAGTGCTTGTAACTCCGAGACTCTCCTGGCTGAAGTCAAAGCCAGTAGGATAGCTGTCTTCCATGATAAATACTTAATATCAGATGTGGCAGCAGGCTCAAAAGGAGGCAGAGTGAGTTTTTCCAGAACATAGTTGAGGTCCCAGGCAGGTATGGGGGGTGTCCTAGGGGGCCTTAAATTCTTTGCTCCTCTGAGGTATTGTTTCAGAAGTGGATGCGAAAAGATTGGAGGATCTGTATTGTAATGTGCATAGATAGCTGAGGCATGTATTTTTATGGAGGAGAAGGATAAACCCTTATGTCGCACGTCTGTCAGGTAAAGTAAAATCAGTGGGATATTAGGAATGAGAGGATCCGAATCCTGAGCATGCATCCAGGTGCAAAATCTCTTCCATTTACCTGCATAAGATTTTCTAGTGCTAGGCCATCTGGCTTCTAAGATGACATCCATGACCTGTTTGGGAAGGGTAGGATTAATCATAGACCGTGAATTCGCCAGGCTTCCAGGCTGAGAGTTTTGATATGAGAGTGCAGTACCTGACCCTGGTGTTGGGACAAAAGATCTGGAATCCGAGGTAAAATCCAAAGAGGCTCCTGGGATAGATTCATCAGTGCTGAGTACCAAAAATGACGAGGCCAATTTGGGGACAGTAAAATCATCTTGGGTTTGTCCTGCTTGATCTTTAATAACACCCGTGGAAGAAGAGGTAGTGGAGGAAAGGCATACCCCGAGAGGTTTCTCCAACTGAATGAAAGTGCATCCACTTTCCATGCTAGTTTGTGAAATGTCCTTGTGCAAAAAATCTGTAACTGGTGGTTGAGGGGGATGCAAATAGATCTATGTCCGGGCAGCCCCAGGCTTCTGTAATCATCTTGAATATTTGGGTGTCTAGCATCCACTCGTGTGGGTCTGACAGGTTCCTGCTCAGGCTGTCTGCCAGAATATTTTGTTTCGCTGGCAGGAACTGAGCTTGTAGATCCACTTTGCAAGCTAGAGCTGTGTTCCATAGAGTCATGGCTAGTCTGCAAAGTGGGTAGGAGTGTGAACCCCCTTGCATGTTTATGTACTACATAACTGTGGTGTTGTCTGTCCGTATCAGTAGTTGTCCTGATCGTAGAAGATCCATGAAAGCCAAAAGGGCATTCTGTACAGCTAACATCTCTTTTAAATTGATATGTAGGTGCTTCTGATCCTCTGTCCAAAAACCTTGCAGGCCTTTCCCCTGCAAGTGGGCTCCCCATGTGTAATCCGAGGCGTCCGTGGTTAACACTTGGCTGGCTGGAGGCAGACTGAAGGCTTTCCCTTTGTTGTGAAGACATGCCATGGTCCACCAATGGAATTCCTTTTGTAGGCAAGGCAAGACAGCAATCTGTGTGTCTAGACTGTGGCAATGCTGGGACCATACACTTTTTAGGTACCATTGTATTTTTCTCATATGTATTCTTGCATTTGGTATGAGAAGGATACAGGAGGCCATGTAACCCAAAGCCTGCAGGAATTTCCTTGCAGTTAGCTGAGACATTAACGCCAAGGTTTTGAAAGTTGAAGCCAGCTGTAGTTGTTTTTCGGATGTCAGGAATGCCATCTGGGTTGTTGTGTTTAGAAGAGCACCCAGAAAAGTTATCTGTTGTGTGGGTGTCAAATTTGACTTTTTTATGTTCACAGTGAATCCCAGGTACTTGAGTAGATTTTGAACAAATTCCTGGTGCTGGAGTAAGACATCCTTGTTATCTGCTTGAATAAGGCAGTCGTCCAGATAAGGGTAAATTTGAATTTCCTTGAGTCTGCAATAAGCTACTACTGGTGCCAGGCACTTGAAGACCCTGGGTGCAGTAGACAAGCCAAAGGGCAGCGCAGAGAATTGGTAATGTTTTGAGCCGGCCTTGAACCTAAGGTATTTTCTGCACTCCTGTCTGATAGGGATGTGTAGGTAAGCCTCCTTTAAATCCAATGTCACCATCCATGCATTTTTGCTCAACATTGGCAGGAGCTGCTGCAGAGTAAGCATCCTGAACTTTGGTATCTCCAGGAAAGTATTTAAGACTGACAGATCCAGGATGGGTCTCCATGAATTTTGTTTTCTGGGAACTAGAAAGAGCCTTGAGTAAAAGCCTTGCCCAGTCTCTGATTGTGGAACCAGTTCTATTGCCCTCATAGCCATGAGGGATCCCACCTGGTTTAATGCCTCTGCCCATTGGTGTTTTGGTAGGTCTGGCCATCTGTTTGGTCTTGGCAAGGTATGAAAGTGGAATTTGTAACCTCTTGAAACTACATCCAGAACCCACTTGTCTTGGGTTATGTAAGTCCAATTTTGTTGAAAAAGAGAGAGTTTTCCTCCTAGAGGGGCTTCCAGGAGAGAAGTTCCTGGAACCATGCAGGGGAGTCATTGAGTCTGTTTTCTATAAGATTGAGGTCTGTCCTCTCCATCCCTGGGGGTGGAAGCACTCCACTGTCTAGGTCTGTAAGAGGTCTGTGCTTGGGTCCTCCCTCTGGAACGCCTATATCTACTTCTCTGGGGCCCGTCCGAGCTGGGAAAGGACCAATTTTTAGTTGGTCAATGTCTGCTAAATCTTGAGGGCTGAACCTGTAAGAAATCCTTAACCGTTTGCATGGATTTTGCCTTATCCTCCATTTTCTTTATCACCTCTTCAGCCTTAGACCCAAACAAAACATTATGCTGAACAGGAGCATCCAGTAACTTAGCTTTCACTTGATCAGGTAAGTTTTGTTCCTTTAACCAAGCATGCCTTCTAATGACTGTGCCAGTGGCAGCCGCCCTGCATGAAGCCTCCAAGGCATCAAAACCACAGTGTAAACCATGCTTCCCCACTTGCTCAGTAGCATGCATCAAATCGTGTAATTCCTTATTATCTGCACACGCAGAAATGGAACCTAGCTTTTGTTTCATAACAGACAGCAAGAATTGCTGACATTTTAGCATATGAAATTGACAATTTAAAGCCCTAATAGATAAAGTAGCAGAAGTGTACACTTTTTTGCCCCATCTCGCCAAAGCTCTAGAATCCTTATCTGTCGGAATAGGGTTTTTAGCAGAGGCGGCCTTAACACCCTTAGGACCCTGAGAAATGGTTTCTGGATCAGCAGTAGGATTTTTGTAAAGGAACTGGTGGGAGTCAGGGACCCTGTAGTATCTGTCAGGCTTAGCAGGGGCTGGAGGAAAGGAGTCAGGAGTTAAATTAGCCTCAGAAAAGGCATCATCCACAATATCCAAAATAGGAGGAATAGCCAGGGGTCTATGTTGGGGAAGAAGAAGGAAATCCCTAAGCCTTCTCTTAGATTCAAAGTACTCCTGTCCTTCCCAGTGAAAATGTTCCCTCATGTCATGTAAAGTTTCCCCAAAAGAAAAATCCTCAGGGGGAGAAGCTGATGGAATGGATTCCTCAGCATCAGAATCCTCATAAGGAGGGAAAGTATATTCCTGTTCAGAGGAAGACACTGAAGAAATAGATGCCTGATCAGAGGATTCATGATCCAATTCTTGTCTTGGCCTTTTGTCTGGAGGGGGATGTGAACCCCTAATCATGGTTAGTAAGTCCTCCGCCATTTTAAGTAGCTGTTTCTGAGATTTGGGTCCCGGATCAGAAGAGGCCTGGGCTGGTGTCTTAGATTTAGAAGGAGTCTTTGCCTTTGTCTTTGGCTTTGCCTTTATCAGAAGCTGAGTAGGCCTAAAACCCCCCTCGGAAGCCGGTACCTGCACAGCGGCTCCGGACCCATCCGAGGGAGCATTGTCCGAAGGTCCTGCAGCTGGAGTACTCAAAGGCCTAGTTGGCTCCTCGTGGGAGTCCGTTTCGGGAATCGGTTCTGAAATGGCCGACGACAGGGGCTGCGAAAGCGCCTCACTGACGATGGCCGAACCTGTAGCTGGCTCTGCTTGTAAAACATCGTCTGATTTGGACCTCGGAGGCCTGTCCTTATCCTTGCGTTGTTTGTGAACTCTGGAAGTCGGAAGCGTGTCCGACGACATTTTATAATTAAATCGCCTGCCAAAGTAGTGAAAAGCAAAATCGTACCTCCGCTTAATAGTACGTTGGTTAAATCTAGCACAAAACCGACAACTAGCTACGTCATGGCCAGGGCCTAAATAAGGAATACAGTAAGAGTGGAAATCCTTATGAGGTATTTGCTTCCCACAAGAAATGCAATTATTAACTTTTTCTGACATCGGACTGGAGAAAGAAAAAAGTTTCCCCAACGGGGTACTTAGCTTTGTGAAGAAGAAGTAAGTCTTCTGACTGAAGCATGAAAAATATCAGGAGTCAGCCGACCGGCACTTGCGAACTGCTTCCACCGCACGGCAAGAAAGACTGGAGAACATGGCGTCGGCTGGCAGCTTTGTACTCCTGGCGCTCTGATGTCAGGGAGCATGACTGAACAGCCGACGCCGGACCCAGACTTTGGGATTCTGGCCGACCGAGGGCTGCCTGCCGGCAGGAAGAACCCTACAGTGATGACTGCAACAGTGAAACACGATGAACATCTGGTAACGTGATTCAGACATACAAAAAATGTCTGAAATCTGGATGAACAGCATCATATAAATTTAGTGTTACCAGGAAACTTGGAAGAGGAGGTAACAAGTTGTGAAGTGACATCATTTAAGGCACTATCACAAACAGGTTTAGGAAAGAAAGATCCATAACTGGTCTCCAAGAATTTTCTTTCTTTGGCACTAGGGACAAAAAAATCTAACCTGGAGGAAGAATAACAACCCCTGGAAGGGAGAAATCTCCTCCCACTGCCATCTTTAACCTCGATGAATGATATCAGAACCATATATCTGAAGCAATCTGACAAAGAGAAAAATGGATAATAAGACTTTCTGGAAGAAAAAGGGACCAGGGGAAGAGTGGGTTACAAGGTCTCTTGAATAGTCATTCAGACATATTGGACTGTCCTTGGTTTTGGGAGGTAGAGACTTCATTTTGGAACTCTCTTGCCATTCCTTCTAAAATATCTGTTTACCTGAATTCTGTTGAGACTGTTTATTTTGCCAAAAATGGAAGAGGAGAAAAAGTCCCTTGGACAATTTTGAAAAGGAATTTCGGAAAGATGATAAAATCTTAGAGATTCTCTGGATCTGCTTGCCCCTTTCTTTGTACTTTTTTGATCACTTCTGCAGCAGTGTGGCCAAATACTAAATCTTTGTCCAAGAGAGAATTTAAAATATGATTTGAGTATAATATAGGAGGTTCTGAGAATGCAGCCATACAAACTTCACTAAAACAGTACCAGTGGCCATAGCCCAGGAAGAAGTATCAGCAGAGTCTTACACACACTCATAATGAGTAGCAACCACTGTAGCAGAAGAAACAAAGTTACTTAAAGCACATTTTTCCTCACAAGAATTAACTGCAGATAAAATATTCCTTACAATTTGTTAGAACAAACTTTAACATGTGAACCTCACAATTCAAAATTCTGAAAACCAAGGTTGAGAAGTATATACTTTTTCCCCATCCTAATCAGGAAGAGTAGGATTGGAATTAACTACGCTTAGCAGCAGTGGAATCAACTAAGGCGATAGCTGTTGGGTCAGATCTGAGTATGTGTACAAAAAAATTAAAATGATTGAGGAATTTTATATGTACTTTCTGCCTTTTTACTGTTTTTACTATTGTTACTGAAGGCAGTAACACACACACACACACACACACACACACACACACACACACACACACACACACACACACACACACACACACACACAACACACATGCATATATATATATATATATATATATATATATATATATATATGCTGGCAGAACAGGAGGAATGGGTGCAGATTCTGGGAAAAGGTTCTGTAACAACTCATAGTATTTTCTGATGGCCTGAGAAACCTCAGTGTTCTCCCAATAAAACCACTGACACAGTCTAGCACTATTCTCACAGAAAAAGAAACCCCACAGGATCAGAAACTGAGCTCGCCTCTGAGTCTGAGTCAGAAATCTGACAGAAAAATCCTTGAAACTGTCCCCGCAGCTTCCTGTTCAGATTCAGAATCTATTGTGAATCTCTTCTGGAAAAGAAGAATCCCTCTTTCTTTACTAGAAACTATTTTGCAAGAAGAAACAATAGCCTGAATTAAACCCTGAGCCAGACTCAGTAAACTACTCCTGTCTAAAGAAATATGATACATACTTGGTTTTCTGCTTCTTTACTAATGGCGGCAGCTGCTTCCCCATGGATGGGTACAGCAGGGAAAACTTCCATGCTCCCTCTCCCAGGAGAGACAAAAGTGGCTCTCCCTTGCCCAGTGAGGGGACTCCAGCAGCCACAGAGGATGTGACTAAGCCCCAGTTCATAGTGGCTGTAGGTGCTACACCAGAGGGATGCAGGGTAAAAGATGAGTGGCCTGAGGTACAACAAATGGCTACAGCAGAGTCACACACCTGCAGCCGAGGCAAATTGCTAGCCTGCTGTGGTGGCAAAGGCTGTTCGGTTAACTTTTTCTTTTTATGGCTGGAAGAAGGACCGACCTTCGGATTGGTAGTTTGTTGCATGGTCAACCTGAAAATGGTGTTTCTTTCCTACGGAGGACAAGCAGCAAATGCCAGTAAAACTATCAGTCCACAAAAGTTACTTCAAACACTATGTCAGCCCCACCAAGGAAAAATAAACACAATTTTCTCCACATAAAATATGTTATCAGTTAGTTAACGCTACTTTCAGACTGACAGAAAAAAAAATGCTCCATTTAAAAGTACGTTACAATCTTGATACAGTCCGTTAAAACCCAGCACTCCTAGCTTTAAAGGAAATTTCCTGAACATGAAAGTAATAAAACATGTCTCCATTTAAGAAAATGGAAGTTTTTCCACAAAGGGAACTTACCTGCCCAGCAAAGGAAAGCACAGGCCATGCAAGGGTAGCCTGCTGAGTACTTAACCATGAACCTATAAAGACTGTCAATCCCCGAAAGCCTCAGAGGAGTGTACTCCGCAGTAGCAGTAAAGCTCTTTGCGCCCAGACTTGTCCTTCAGTCAGCTCAGCTCATGCTGCTTGACAGTTTGAGCATGTGGAAGGTGCCTTGAAGCTTCGGAAGTTGGCCAGACGGTATATCCTTGGCAGGATACAACTCGTATAAGCTAAGGCTACTGCAGCAGTGATCAATACAATGAATGTCTGCAGATTTCAGTAGGCAGCCAGATGAAGGATTTAAACAGTAACATCAGGGACTAGCCATTACCAATGAACAAGCCAATTAATTTTATTAGGTCTGTTTTTGCTAATTATTCAGCACAGGATACTAGTAGCCTGACAACATTAGAGCTGACAATATGATCAGAAACTATGCTGTTTTCTAAATGTGAAGACATGGACTGCAACTCTGAATCCCTTGTGAAACTGATACTGCTTTATATACCAGTTTTGCTAGAGTTTGTTGCCAAAAAGTTTTAACAGAAAATGTACCAAGAATTATCAAGCTCCAATATATTATCTTGTCTCTCTGCCAATTGCACTGATGCCTCCTCAGAAGTATTCTTATTTAACAAAACCATTTATATCATCCAATGGCAATTAGACAGTGGAACACAGGATGGCCATTGTGTCACTTGCTGCAGTATACTGCAAAATCTGCTTAAAATATAAACTTGAGTTTCCCTGAGAAATTTCTGCTGTGCTGAATTCTTTGAAGGGTCCACACAGCCATTTCCCAACGAACAAGCCAAACTAATTTTATTAGGTCTGTTTTTGCTCATAGTTCAGCACAGAATAGATGTAAACCAAAATGGTTTTTGGTCTGAAAATAGACAGAGATGCCAGAGAATTTGAAAGACCCTCCATGAACAGTGTATCCTGCTATGACATGTTAAAACTGCATTATGCTCCGCCTTGCGAAATCTCAGAAAAATAGGGATATAAACTTTTCTAACAGTACATCAGTGTCAGATAAGTAAATGCAACTTCAGACTTCACTCATACTGTTATAATTCACCAGAATAATCCTCACTAGTTTTAGTTATCTGATTATAATTCACCAGAATAATCCTCACTACTTATATTTATCTGATACAGTTAACTCATCAGAATAATCCTCACTAGTCTTACTTATCTAATACTGTTAACTCACCAAAATAATCCTCCCTAGCTTTGCCTGCCCTTAAAGTCCTAGTTAACTCTTCCACTCCCTTCTTCTCTCAGTTATAGGATTACAGGAGTTACACCTCAGCTGCTGGGCCATTTTCGTCTTGCAAGTACCCAACCTTAAGCCTTGCCTCTCCTTTCAAGGACAGCAAGGTCAGTCATACTAGGGGTGACGTTATCAATATCCATCCAGTTTAAAAGCGGAAAGAGTGTCACACTGTTTAACATGGAGAGAAAGCTTGTTCCAGAGAATGGGTAGGTGCATGTCAACTCTATCCCTCCACCTTGTCTTATTTGTTGGAGTTGATTTAGATTTCTGGCCCTAGTTTTTGCTGGACTGTTTGATTTAGGGAGTTATAAGAGTTCTTGGACTACTGAATGACTTGTAGCCCTATACTAAGGACTCTATAGGACACCAGGTATAGGGGATAAAGCCTTCGGTCTTTCTTGGTAATTCAGCTCTTTTAAGCCCATGACCTTTTAGTTACAAACATCTGTGATCTTTCCAATGGCTTGATATCCTTAATAAGTTATATCCCAAGAGGTGATGTACTTGATGGGTCTTGATCAATGCCGACTAGGAGGTGAGGACTTATTCTGATGTGGAAGAAATACCTTTTGCTATGAGCTGTGCAAGGTAAAAGGATTTCCTAACTACCACTGCAACATGATGGTCAAACATAAGGTAGCTATCCACCCAAGTACTTTGGACTCTCTCTACCTTTTCATTTTAAGTGGTGTGCTATCTGTACTAAAAGCTGAAGCCAAGGGGGTGCTTCCCAAATGCTGCAATGTTGCACGTCTTGATATTGAGTTTGAGCCAATTTTTGTACACCAGCAATTAACAAGCACAAGCTCCTGTTGAAGAGCCTGTATGCCAGAGGGGATGTGATAACAGCTTACGATCATCCATGCACTTTGTTAACCAGAGATCCTCATTTGATAAATGGAGATCTAATGTCAAAATGTAGTTCCGACAACTGATAGAAACCAAAGCCAAAAATATAAAAATCCAAGCCATGAAAATTGGCAAGACCACCACAGCTGATAGGACTGTTCTTTAATAAAAATATAAAAACATAAAAACAGATAAACTCTTTTGCGTTGTGTAGCCAATGCTTCTTCAGATCATACAAAATAGTCACTCAGTGAATGCTTAATAACAAACCGTCAAACAATGGCTGTATTATTTCAATCAAATCTAACCAGTCACAATTATATATCAATTTATGTCCTCTTAAGGCTGGTTTAAGGGGAACACACCCATTAAGACCTGGTATCTATCAGCCTGCATCCATAAGATCCATTTTAATTCAGCAATCTCTGTAACATTAATTAAATCACCCCCTCTGTTATTCATTTGTATGCATTAAAAGTACCCTAAAAGTAAAACTATGACGTCTGTTATCCTTGATCTGCTTTGCCAAGGCATTATTTTCATTGCCTGTTCTAATATCATGTAAATGTCAGATTCTTTCAGTTTTTTTGTTGGTCTTGCCAACATAGAAACTGCAGCAGGACTGACAGGTAGCTAAATAAATGACATGTTGGGTACAACAGTCAGCATAAAACCTAGGCTGAAAGATGAAATTAAAACGAGGGTGTCTCAAAATCTGTTCTTTGGCTGTGCAGACTAGACCCATTAATCAGACAGGTCTGTAATTCCCAGGGTCAGAAGTGGGATCACCCTTGTGGAGTGATGCTACAACAGCTGTGTGCCACACCTGTGGGATAAAGCCAGCTGCTAGGCTCAGGTTAAAGAAGTTGAGAAAAGGGTCCACCAGGGCTTGTTTAGTGCTATTAATTAGGCAACGAAGTATGTTGTCAAGGTCCCATGGGTGAGGTATTCTTCATTTAGGGAGCACCTTCAGTACATGCTCTTTTGTGATGGTTAGTGGCTTGATTTCACCAAAGGTAAGTGCACTTGGACTAGATATCTCTGGGGGGAAGTTGGCACTGAATTTATTTGCCACTATGTTGACAATAACCACTAGATGTACGTAGTACTGTAATGAATAAACTCTGAGCAATGCTGAATGGTATTTCTTATTTTCCTGACATAACTAAAGAACAATCTGCAGTTATCATGGGATGCCTTCAGTTTTCTGATGTCTTTTTTATTTAGTTTCTTATCTAGCTGTTTGATTTTCTCCTTAATTTGGGGGTCATTTGTTCTTCTATACAGGTTAAGTAGGTTTTTCCTTTTATGATACAGTTTACTAATCTTTGTGGACTGCCAACACTGACTTGCCTTTAAACTTTCCCATTTCCTTGTATCTACCTGGGACTGCCAAATTAACACGTATCCAAGTATGAGTACAGCTTATCTGCATAACTCTTTGCAATATCAACATTGTGGATTACGTTATACTCAAATTTGGACAATTCATCATAGAATTGCAAGAGATTTGTACATTTAAATTTCTTGAAGTCTGTAAAATTTGTATTCTGATGGGTTGGAAATTTTGAAGGAGAGTTACTAGTTTGTGGTCTGGATTGACCAGTGGGGGGAATACCTTGAGGATGAAGACTTGAAATCCTAACATCACATTAAAAAAAATACCACAGCAAAGTAACAGCTGCCATAATTCCTTTCCTTAACAGTGTCTTTAGATAATACACAGAAGACTGCACATTTTAAAAAATCTTCCTACTTACACAGTAAAGCATCGTAAATCTTAAAAGGCTTGATGAAAAAATTCACGTAATGACATCTGGAAGATGATTTGAAGTTCTGGGTCAATGCAAGAAAAAACTACTGTTCTGTATGTAGTCAGTCTCTCAAACACTTACAGCTCTCTTACTACAACATACAACAAATACCCTCTTCTCCTGTTCAGATTCTTAATGACCGTAGACACATTTCTTCATAGACACACCTACAAATGAATCAGCAAATAATCTTGTAATTAACTGCTTTATGATTTTCAAGTACTATAATGCTCAATTCATAAGTAGACTTTTTTCTGGCATCCAGTTATACTACAACTGCACATTATTGTTTTGTGTAACGGCACAAGCAAATTGTAACACCATCTTTAACACCATGCTCATTACCTGCAAGTCTTACTGGTAAAGTATTTAACGACTTTTTTTCTTCACTACTGTATTTCTTGCATAATTATTCATATCGTTTTGCAGGTGCTACAGAGTTGCTGACAAGAACGCCTTATCAACTTCTGAAGTGTAAAATAACTCATTACTTTACACGTTTAAAATAATCCATATCATCAAGTAAACTAGCTTATTGGAAGTCTAGCATGCAGCTGTTCTATACTTAAAACAGGTGCAAGTTTCTCATTCACAGAGCAAATTAAGATATGCAGCAGACTTTTATGTATGCAAAAATAACTACACTGCTAGAATGATGAAACAAGTTATTGACTCAACACACTGAGACTTAAGTGAAGGAGGTACAGTGTTAGGAATACTGACACAAAGTCTGTTGTGCACCAACGGGCCAGTCATAATTTACAACAAACTGTTACTTGCAAACATCTGGCAGTTAAAAATCTACTACTTATGAGAAAATTACTTCTCTTAAGTCTTCTGGTTGCAGGCTCTTTTACTGTCTAATAACTGGGAACGAATCAGTTCTAGCACTAGCCCTCAGGGGGCATGTGAATGACAGCTGAAGAGGGATACAAAAATGACAAGATTGTTACCATGACATTTGTTCTTACCGTTCATTGTGTTCCTGATACACTAATCTTGACTTTTCTAGAAGGTACTTTTCAACATAAGCCCTGCAAGAAAAGAACAAACACAATGGTAAGTTGCAGGCATATAAGAGTAAAAAAAATAAACAGAACATTCCTGTAATTGCAAATTCATTTATAAGCAAAACATAACAACTGTTAAAGAGAAGGCATCTGTGCAAACATGAACAGGGCAAAAGGTTCAAGCATCTTAAGAGCTGAGTGATGGTCAGAAGTGAAACACTGGGAGATCCGTTCATTAGGAAACTGCCACTTATAATGCAAAATATAACGCGAACAAGGTTTACATATAGAAGACACACTGTTAAATGTTTTTCTACTGTATATTTATAAATCCTTGGCAACAGGGAAGTCAAATACAAAATCCTTTGCCTAAAAAGATAACAGATTATACAGGACATTGTCAAGATAGGCTGAAATTCTACTAAGGCTTTATGCTTTATCATCAGAAGGGAGTTGAGGCATATATTAGTGGCTTGCGAAAGATGTCTAATGCACCTGGGGGTTAATGAAAGCAGCAGCATAAAGATATAAAAGGCTGCTGCTCAGGGAAACAAAGAAATGAAAGTCATGTACTTACCGTACACCACATCTATGCTGTCTTTGTTTTCATCTGGTTCAAGCTTTGGTTTATCAGCTTAGACCTCGGCACCTTTTAGAAGTCGTGGATCAAGGGCTCTGACTTCTCCCCTACCCATCGTTCCCTTCACTTCCCCTAAAATACCTCAATTCGGCTTTGCATGCTCATAATCAAAAACACACTCAATAATCAGTATAAACAGGCAGATTATAAGGAGGACTAAGAAGTGGCCATAAAAATGGAAACAGCAATCAAAGACTGATCACATATAAGGTCCCAGGTGAGGTTCATCTGATCACAAGGAGCACTATAGGACAATATTGGAAAGGGGAAGGAGAAAGGGATGTTGAACCGGATGAAAAAAAGACAACCCAGATCTAGCATTAAGATTCGTACATAAATTTCTTATCCGTTGTTGCTTGTTTTTGTCTGATTCAACCTTTGGAACAGACTCCAAAGCTACCCAAACACCTGAATGGCATCGAGGAAGGATATTCCTGAGAATGTTTTAGCCAAAGGACACACGTGTTCTGGACTGTACATCCAGCTTGTAGTGAGAAATAAACGTGTGAATAGTCAACCAAGAAGCTGTAGCACAAATGCCATCAATCTGAATGTGCATGAAGCAGCCCTTGCAGAAAGAGCCTTTATTTTTTTTTATGTAAAGGTACTCCTAGCTTGCCACAGACAAAGGTTATACAGTCCGAAAGTGTAACTTCTGATACAGACTTACACGGTTTAGCTTTTGAGAAAGCAACAAACAGCTGAACAGATTTCCTAATGTCCTTAGTCTTGTGCAGATAAAATCTGAGTTGTCTATGGACATCTAGTTAATGTACATTATACTCTATTTTATTAGAGAATTTAGGAAAAAAGAATTGTCTGATTAAAGTTAATTTTGGATGCCACTTTTGGAAAAAAAAAGTGGGATTTGTTCTCAAGGACACTGTGTCTTTATGAAAAATCATATATCAAAGTTTAAAGGAAGCAGCCTGGAATTCAGACATCCTCCTAGTGGAAGTAATGGCTGCCAGAAAAATGTTTTTCCAAGACAGAAATTTTAAGTCCACTGTGGTTTCTGGTTCAAAGGGTGCTTTAGGTAAAGTCTTTAGCATGACAGTAATGTCTCATGGAGGAATCTGATCACTAATAGATGGACTCAATAAGAAGGTTCCCTTCAGAAAGGGCTTAGAAATCTTTAGTGATGCTATGGGAATTTGATTATGTCCACTGTGGAAGATGGAAACGACTGCAACTGAACCTTGACTGTTGAAAAACTAGAGTTCTTTTGAAAAAGGTCTGATAAAAAGTCCAGGATGAAGAAAGTGTTGCTGAGAAAGGCTTTATTCCCCTGGAAGGTAGACAAATAGAAACGTTTTTCCATTTGCTACAATAAACTTTTCTAGTATTTTGCTTTTGTGAAGCTGACAGAATGTGAACTACTGAAGCAGTCAGCCTGTTCACCATTGGAATTAGAGAAACCATGCAGTTAGTTTTAATGGCTTTAGGTTTGGGAGAGGTTGCCCAGATAGGTAACTCTGGAGGTTTGGATGGTGAACTACTGTCTAGGTTGGATGCATTAGATTAGGCCAAAGGAAGGAAAACCAAACTTACCGGGGCAAAAGAGAGCAATGAGGATTACTCTGACCTTGTATCTTCTGGCTTTCTGAATTAATTTCATTACAAAAGATATGGACAGAAAGGCATATGGGAGATCCAGTGGCCAACTGTGGACTACAGAATCCCTCAGGGATTTACCCTCCGAGGGATCAAGTGAAGTACCTGCTGCACTTATTATTTAGGTACAAAGCAAAAAGATTACAACCAGGATGGCCCCAGTGGCTGAAGATTTGGGTTGCTACCATTTGATTGAGAGACCACTCATTAGGCGGAAGAATGGACCTGTTCAACTTGTCCCCTTGTTCCCCAGGAAGTCCCTGGGATGTGCAATGCTATTAGAAACTGATGAGATGTTATCACCTACTGGCACTCTCTCATGGTTTCCCAGCAAAGTAGATGCAAGGGAGTTCCGCCTTGCTTGCTGATATACCAGACTACTGCCATGTTGTCTGTCCTGATAGCAATCACTCCCCAACTGGTCTGGGGAGCGCCTGCTTGATGGCCTTTTTTCTATCAACTTTTTTTACTATTGTTTCAGCAGATTCCATGTGACTGGGGGGATGTCAGGAATACCTTTCTGTTTCTGTGGAGGTTAAAGAATGGGAATATCATAACCTCTGGTGATTACCTTAGCAATCATGTATCCTGTGTGATGGTCTTCCAGGCTTGACAGTGCAGGGACAAATGCCTGCACTGTCACCAGAGTGTGGCAGTTGAACAACCCTTCAGGAGCTCTGACAGATTTCTCAGTGCAAGGACAGCAAAATCCCTAACTGTGCAGTCCAGGTTTACCCCTAGGGCACTGTCCATTAAACATGTCCCTTCCCCTGCTTCAGGAGGGTCTGTTCACAGTAGCATCCAGGTGAAAACCCTAGGACTTTCTGAAACACGTCTTCTTTTCCTCTCTCTAGTTCCTAGAGAAGGCCCTGTAAGGGACTGAAAAGCAGATTCCAAAGGCAGACAGGGTCTTACCATCTTGCTCACTCTTGGCAAGGGTTTCCTTAACCTTAGGTCTGAAAACAGTTGAACCATCAAGAGGAGCATTAATAAAGGACATCTAAAAGCCCTCCATAAAGTCACAGTCACATCCAGGTGTGATGTCAGATAGTTATGCCAGTGCCTACTGCTCGTTGCTCTAGCTGTATCATCAGCTGCATTAGAAAGCAGACGTATGAATATATTGGACATAGAATGCTGTTTTTTGGACATCTGCCTGGCAAGTTACCCAAGGGGGACTTGGTAAGCTCTCTCTGGAAACATGTGATATGGCAAGATAGTTTAGCATTTTAAGAGCAAAAGTCACAGATGTATACATCTGTTTCCCAAACATGGTCAAAGCCCCTGACACCCTGCTAGGAGGATGGACAGATGTCTCTCTTCCAAGAGTTCCTTCTTTCTGGCAGCCACTACAATTACGGCATCCACTAGTGGACCCTTGCTCCACTGCCTCCTGTCTTTATGGGCAACCAAGATCTTAGCTGGTTTCTTCAGGATTGGCTCACATCATCAGGATCCTTCCATACCTGTTGCACCACTAGATCTACAAGGTTGTCAAGTAGGCAGCAACACCCAAGAGGTAGATGAGACATCCCCAATATCCTCCAGGAACACAGACTGCTCAGGAGTGGGGACATCTGTGGACAAACACCCTTGTTGTTTCATCAGTTCTAAGATATTGCCAAAGATGATGTCTTTGAAAGATGATCATGGGGAGGTGTCTCCTGTGACTGACTACAGGGAAAAGTCCAGATGTCTCCAAGCACATCTGTTTCCTATGACACTGTCTCAAGAGGGCTTCAGGGGAAGAGTCAGAATCAGACTGGGAACTCAAATGGTGATTACCCCAAGGATAAGTTAAACTGACTGTCCCAGTTGATCCGAATGCTGCACAGAGTCGGTAGAAGACTCTAATAAGGGTTGGAACGGAACCAAGCATAACATTGATATATCTTCTCCTGGTCTGGCAAGAATCCTTTCAAATGCCTAGAAAGCTGAGGCTGTAATCAGTGCTAAAGAGACACCCCTCTGATCTGAAAAAAGAATAGGAAGAATATCTTCTGCTCTGACCTGCCCCACCTCAGGTCAAGGATGACACTGGAGCTAAGCTATCGAGAGCCAAGATGGATCTGAAAGCTTAGGAGTCCTGGCCCCAAAGCTTCAGCTCCAAGACTCATCCCAATCCAATAAAATCAGAGTCAAGAGAGTAAAGGACACCACCAAAGTCGGTCAAAAGTAATGTTGGCTCTGGCTAAAGTGCTCCAGGAAGGTTCAGATCCATGGGACATGGATCAAAAGGTTGGACCAGAAACTAATGGAAAGATAGGTGGAACTGTACTAAGAAATAACTTAAGTACTCAAGCAAGGGAAAAAATTAAATACCAGAAAAACAGACAACAATGGGATAAGAAGTCAAGCAAGAAACCCACAAGCTACTCTATATAAGAATATATATATAGCAGAAAGGCTATTATACCATGACCCCCCATTAATATTCCAAAACGTGCACGCTGATTGGCCAGTGTGCACGTTGTAAATCGACTTATACTAATGGAAAAACGTCCGGTCGCCCGGACTTTTTCCATTAGTATAAGTCTCTTTTAAAACACTGTCTCGCTATGTTAAAAGAGTTTAACACAGCGACACAGGTTTAAAAAAAGCAACGGAGATCTCCGTTGCTTTTTTTAAAGCTGTCTCGCTATGTTAAACTCCTTTAACATAGCGAGACAGAGTAAAAAGCAACGGAGATCTTGCTTTCTCCGTTGCTTTTTTTTAAAACCTGTCTCGCTATGTTAAACCCATTTAACATAGCGAAACAGGTTTTAAAAAAAAAAAAGCAACGGAGAAAGCAAGATCTCTGTTGCTTTTTACTGTTTTGCTATGTTAAATGGGTTTAACATAGCGAGAACGATTAAAATAAGCAACGGACATCTCCGTTGCTTATTTTAAAGCTGTCTCGCTATGTTAAACCCATTTAACATAGCGAAACAGTAAAGAGCAACAGAGATCTTGCTTTCTCCGTTGCTTTTGGCCACAGATCTGATGTACTGCGTAGGCATGTGCAGTACATCAGAAAGTACAGTTTTGTACCTACCATAAATGTAGATGTCCGAACAGGATAGCATCTGCAGTCCTTACAAATGGGTTGTCCTGTCGTCAGGCAGCCCTTCGGTCGGCCGGATTCCAAAGTCTGGGTCTGGCCTCGGCTGGTGTCGCACTTCACCCGACATCATCTCTGCTGGTCTTCGGGTATAAAGGCATCAGCCGACACCATTTTCCTCAGTGTTTCTTGCCCCAGATGCCAGTTGCCCTCTTGGATAGCTAAATTTTTGGGTAAATGCCAATGTTTCCGAAAAGGTAGAAGGCAAACACAAAAAATAAGCATGTATGTACATATATACAAACAAATACACCATAAGAGATCCCCCCCCAGCTAGCTATTAGGTGGGCAAATACCCTAGGAGTACCACAGAGGGAAGGGTGGGTAATCCTGACTGCAGATGCTATCCTGTTCAGACATCTACATTTATGGTAGGTACAAAACTGTACTATGTCCTTCAAGGATGCATCTGCAGTCCTTACAAATGGGTAGAATACCATAGCCAAACTAGGGGAGGAGGAAGAAGAATTATGGTGTAGTTAGGATCCCTTGCAACACAGCAGTGGCAAACCCTGCTCGGGATCTAGAGTATAGAGGTAAGTTATAATGCTTGGCAAATGTATGCACGAAGGTCCAAGTAGCCGCCTCAATAATGTCCTTGGTAGCCACTCCTCGTAAGAAAGCTGTGGTAGTGGCTGTAGCCCTTGTAGAATGAGGCCTTATGTTCTGTGGAATTTGCTTTCCATGGTAGGAGTAACAGAATCTTATGCAATTTCCTATCCACTTGGAGATTGTCTGTTTGGAAATTGCTTTTCCTTCTCTTCCTGTTGCATAAGCTACTAGAAGCTGGTCAGTTTTTCTATTGCCCTTGGTTCTGTCCAGGTAGTAGCGCAACTGTCTATGTACATCCAAGGTATGCAGCAGTCTTTCCCCTGTTCTGTGGATTGGGAAAGAAGGTAGGTAGGTGGATAGCCTGGTTTAGAGACACTCTGGATACCACCTTAGGCATAAATGTAGGATTAGTTCTCATGGACACTCTATCTTGATGGAAGATTAGGAAGGGTTGTACTGCCATTAAAGCCTGTAGTTCTGAAACCCTTCTTGCTGAAGTAATTGCCAGTAGGAAAGCAGTTTTCCAGGATAGGTGTTGAAGATCTGCTGTTGCTGCTGGTTCGAATGGAGGGAGTGTCAATTTTTCTAGCACAAAGTTCAAGTCCCATGCTGGTAATGGGGGTTTCCTAGGATGTTTTACATTCTTAATTCCTCTCAGGAACTGCCTGAGTAGAGGATGTGAGAAGACAGGGGGATCGAAGCTGTATTCTGCAGAAATAGCTGATGCATGTATCTTGATGGAGGAATAGGACAGGCCTGTATGGAGAAGCTCTGCCAAATACTCCAGGATGTTGGCAATATCTACCTTTGACACATCTTTCCCTCTTTCAGTACTCCAAATGACAAACCTTTTCCATTTTCCTGCATAGTTCCTTCTTGTTGAAGGTCTGCGGGCCTCAAGGATAATGTCTTTAACCCTTTGGGATAAATCTGGGTTAGTTGCTCTTATGTAATGTTCCAGGCAGTCAGTTGCAGAGTTTTCAGGTTTGGATGCATGATGTTGTAGTCGCTCTGAGTTAACATCAAAGGAATCAGGGGTAGTGTCCACGTTTCCCCCCGAGACATGCTCCTCAGCAATGGATACCAATGTTGTCTTGGCCAATTTGGAGCTATCAGAATTATCCTTGGACGTTCCTCTTTGATTTTCAGTAGTACCTTGTGCATCAAAGGAAGGGGTGGAAATGCATATGCTGTCAGGCCTTTCCAACTGAAGGATAGAGAGTCCACCTTCCAAGCAAGTGGGTGGTAGGTCCTTGTGCAGAATTTCTTGAGCTGGTGATTGAGTGGGGATGCGAATAGGTCTATTTGTGGCATTCCCTATTTCTTTGTGATGGCCTTGAAGATGTCCAGGTGTAGCATCCATTCGTGAGCATCCGAGGTAGTTCTGCTTAACATGTCTGCTAGGATGTTTTCTTTTCCCGGTACAAATATTGCCTGTAACTGAATGTTGTAGCTCAGAGCCATATTCCATAGGTCCAGAGCCATTTGGCATAGGGGGTATGAATGAGTGCCTCCCTGTTTGTTGATGTACCACATGACTGTGGTGTTGTCTGTCCTTATCATCAATTGGACTTCTTTGAGGAATGGTCTGAAATTCTGGATTGCTAGTTTCACTGCCAGCATTTCTTTTTGATTTATGTGCAGGTGCAGCTGATCTGGAGTCCATAAGCCTTGAATGCACTTGTCCAGCATGTGGGCCCCCCAACCGAGGTCTGAGGCGTCCGTTGTGATGGTTTGGCTTGTTTGAATGTTGTGGAAGGACAAACCTGGGTTTGACTGGCATGCCTGAGCCCACCATAGGAACTCTTGTTTCAGGCATGGGATTAGTGGTATTTCGGTTTCCAAGCTGTGCCTGTGTTGAGACCATAAATTCTTTAGGTACCACTGTAGCATTCTCATATGCAGTCTGGAATGGGGGACCAGGATTATGCAGGATGCCATGAAGCCCAAGGCCTGCAGTACTTTCCTTGCTGTTAGTTTGTTCTGCTTTGTTAATGCCAAGAAGTAAAGAGGAAGTTGTTCTTGTTTTTCTGCAGTTAGGAATGCCATCTGTTTTACTGTGTCCAATTCTGCACCCAAGAAAGTTCTTGTTTGGGATGGTATCAGTCTTGACTTTTTTAAATTGACTGTGTATCCCAGGGCTTGTAGTAAGCAAATGACTCTTTGTAAGTCTTGTGTCAGCTTGCTTTTGTTGTCCGCTTGTATCAGGCAGTCTTTCCAGGTATGGATAAATTTGGATTCCCTGAAGCCTGCAATGAGCGATTACTGATGCCAGGCATTTCGTGAACACTCTGGGTGCAGTAGATAAGCCAAAGGGCAATGCTGAGAATTGATAATGCTCTGATCCTGCAAGAAATCTGAGGTATCTTCTGCAATTTGGTCGAATGGGGACGTGCAGGTATGCCTCCTTGAGATCTAGAGTTACCAGCCAATACTCCTTGCCCAGCATGGGAAGAAGTTGCTGTAGGGTCAGCATTTTGAATTTTGGAACAATGATGAATGTGTTTAAGGTGGACAGGTCGAGAATAGGTCTCCAACTTTTCTCTTTTCTTGGTACTAGGAAGAGTCTGGAGTAAAATCCCTTGCCCTGTTCTGTAGGTGGTACCCTTTCCACAGCTCTCATCTTTGTTAATTGAGCTATTTGTTTTAGAGCTTCTGTCTTTTGATTTGGTGGTAGGTTTGCCCTTCCTCTTTTTACTGGTAAGGTATGGAAGTGAAACCTGTAGCCTTGGTCTATAGTTTGCAAAATACACTTGTCTCTTGTGATATAGTGCCAGTTTTTTGAAAATAAGGCTAATTTTCCACCTAAGGGTGCTGCTATTTGTTCCCTGGTAGGCGGTGTGAGAGCCAAGTCACTGTGATTGTCCGGTTGCAGTGGTAGTGGTTGTATCTGTGCCTCGTTGGTTATTGCCTTGCCACTGGCGTCCCCTGTAGGCACCTCCTCTGGATTGATTTCTGCCTCTGGAACGCCTATTCCTGCCTCTCTGAGTTTTAGAGGAGTCTGGAAAGGACCAATTTTTGGAAGGCCAGTTCCTGCTAAACCTTGGGGGCTGAACCTGTAGGAAATCTTTAACTGTTTGTACAGATTTTGCCTTCTCTTCCATTTTCTTCATTACTTGTTGGGCAGGAGAACCAAATAGACTGACCTTATCCATAGAAGCATCTAATAGCTTTGCTTTAACATGATCCGGCAAGACCTGTTCTTTCAACCATGCATGCCTTCTTATAACTGTGCCAGTCATGGCTGATCTAAATGAAGCCTCCAGTGCATCATAGCCACATTTTAAAGAATGGTTACTAACCTGCTGAATGTTATTCACCATTTCTAGAACATATTTCTTATCTAAGGAATCATCAGAGGACAGTTTCTTAGTTAACTGATCAAGCATAAACTCTTGGTATTGGATCATATGAAACTGACAGTTCAAAGCTCTAGCTGAGAGAGTAGCAGAGGTGTATACCTTTTTACCCCATCTCTCTAAGGACCTGGATTCCCTTTCAGAAGGGAGAGGGTTTTTCGCTGAGGTCAAAGCTACTGCCTTAGGCCCCTGGGAGATAGTCTCAGGATCTGCAAAAGGAGCCTTGTATAAGTGGTGATGAGTGCCCGGTACCCTGTAAAACCTATCGGGCTTAGCAGGGGCTGGAGGTAAAGTATCAGGAGCAGTGCAAACATCATTAAATGCATCATCCACAACAGGAAGAACTGGAGGTATAGCTAAGGGCCTATGTTGCGGTAAGTGTAAAAAGGTCCTAAGCCTTTTTCTTGAATCTGAGAAATCTTGTCCCTGCCATTGGAATTGCTCTCTCATGGCATGTAAGGTTTCCCCAAAGGAAAATTCCTCTGGTGGAGAGGCAGAAGGAATAGATTCTTCAGCATCGGAATCTTCATAAGTAGAAAAGGGAGCCTCTGGATGGTCTGTAATGTCTGTATCATCAGAAGAGTCATCTGAGGACACTGGCTCAGGGGGCTCTGCTCTAGGTCTCTTTTCTGGAGGTTGAGAGGCCCTGTCTGGGTGAGATTGGGATCCCCTTATTAAAGAGATGAGATCCTCTGCCAGAGTAAGCATTTGGGAACTGGAACTGGGCCTGTGAGAGGGGGGCTTAACAGGCACAGACTTAGCAGTTTTGGCTGCTTTAGCCCTGGCAAAGGCCTTTATAGACATGGCTGCAGGAGGCCTAGCAGCACCACGTGCTGGGGTAGAGACATCCAAAGGGATGGTGTCCGATAATTCTGGAGAAACCACATTAATAGGCAAAACTTCAGATGCCGATTCAACAAGGGTTGAAGGGGCCTCGGTAGTAGTCAAGGATTCGGCTGTAGATTGACCCGTTTGCTCGGTTTCGGCCGAAACCGAGACACTCGCGGTTTGCTTAACCGTGGTTTCGGCCGAAACCGTGGATCGCGAGTGTCGGTCCTTTTCTTTGCGTTTTTTAACAATTTGAGTAGTCGGAGGATCCGACGGCATAATGTACGCAAAATCTGAGCCGAAAAACTGTTCAGCAAACTCCGACCGACGCCTAAGCATTCGTCGGTTGAAGGAAGCACAGGCTAAACAAGCTGCTACGTCGTGGTCTGGGCCTAAACAAGGTAAGCAGTAAGAGTGGAAATCTTTATGAGGTATTTGTTTCCCTCAAGTTAAACAGTTATTCACTTTTTCTGACATCGGCTGGGGCAAGAAAGAGTCCCCAACGGGGTACTTAGCTTTTTAGAAGTCTTCGAAGTAGTATTCGGTAGTAGTAATCTCTGGATCTGACCGACCGGCACTTGCGAACAGCTTCTGCTTCGGGCGCCACGTGGCAAGAAAGACTGAGGAAAATGGCGTCGGCTGATGCCTTTATACCCGAAGACCAGCAGAGATGACGTCGGGTGAAGTGCGACACCAGCCGAGGCCAGACCCAGACTTTGGAATCCGGCCGACCGAAGGGCTGCCTGACGACAGGACAACCCATTTGTAAGGACTGCAGATGCATCCTTGAAGGACATCTGCCGCGGATACCAGACAGCTGCGGAAGGGCAGCAAAGAGGCATTATACAATGCCATTATTTAAGAAAAGTAATTATTTCTTTTCTTAAATAAGTCATAGTATAATAGCAATAACCCACTTCTGGGTGTGGGTAATGCGGGATTTACCCACGGTTGTCTTTGTTTGGTCCTTCGGGCTTCGCCCTCGGGACCAAACCACGCCAACCGTGGGTAAATCCCGCATTACCCACACCCAGACGTGGGTTATTGCTATAATAAACTACACTTAAAAGAGTTAAATCAGAACCCTCTTATACCATGTCTCTTCCTATCATATGGCAAAAGAGATCCGAGGTATTTTACATACATACAGAGATATGTACAAACATTTCAAGCACAGCATTAAAGCCCTTCTAGCATGCTAATATACCCAAACAGTTTTTTTCCATAAGTGTCCAGGCTGTTCTTAAAAATATCTAAACTAGTGCTTGCTTTAATGTAATTTGGTAGTCTATTCACACATCAGCTGCTCTCTCTGAGAACCAATTACACTTCTCATTCCTATAGAATCTTTTTTTAAATTTCTCCAAGTCTTTTGGGTTTCTAAGATGATGAAAGGAATGGACCCCATTCCTAAGTCAAAGTATGACTAAAGTTCTTGAAATTAGTATTGTTTCAGTCTTTGATTTTAGCCTGAAGTGTTCTTCACTGCACTGGCCATGTACCCAATAATGACACCTTCTGCAATTTGTATGGAGTAACATATACTGGTAACATATAAAAAAAAACTATAATCATATTTAGATAAGACCCGTTGCTCCTATTACTCCTGGAACTGTCTGGGTATCTTTCTTCCACATTGCTCTCGTTTCTGCCTGCAAATCCTGACACTTTATGATGTTGTCTCTCTCTGTTTGCAAGACACTGTAGTCACTGGGTGTAGCGATTTCAATGATCAAGGCTACTTTTGTCTTCTTTTCATGGACCACTATATCTGATTTTCTCACAACTGTCTTTTGAACTGTTGGTAATGGGTGATCCTATGTGATGTAGACTTCATCATTTTCTATGAGGCTTTGTGGCTCATATTTCTAGTATTTTTCAGCTATTTATTATTACAATGTTTGCACAATCCCCAGTGCAACAGTCTTGCCATCTTATTATGCCTTTCAGTATACAGTCCTTCTGCCGTTAGTATGTCACAATCAGCAAAAAGGTGTGCAACTGTTTCCAATTCTGTTTTACTCTTGTGAGGTCGGCAGATATGTATGCAGTCCCATGTTCACATATCTATATATGTGATTAACTTCAAGGAGGCTCATACATCATTCGGAATGGGGAATATATAATCTTGGTATGTACTGATTTTTATAAATCATTTGATAAGCATGAAGCATCCTTCTTGTTTTCCTGTCTAATCTATCCAACACCTTTTGGGGCCAGTCAATCACTCCAAAACTGTAAGTAAGAACAGGAAGAGCAAATTGGTTTACAGCTTAAACTTTGTTCCTAGATGCCAATGCTGTTTTCAGGATGAATTAAAGTCTTCTAAAATAGTCCTTACTGAGTTTTATTTGCATTTGTTCATGTTTTATTGTTGATCCTTCATCAATTCTCAAATATTTATAAATGCCCTCTTGCTCAAGTTCACGTTCTTGTCTCAAACTGATGTTTTCTTGATGGTGCAGCTTTCCTGCTTTAAAGGCTGCCTTTGCACATTTATCAAGACCAAATGACATTCTTTTATCATCTGAAAAAGTTTTGACAACTTGCAGTCATGCTTTCAGTACCTCATCTGATGAGCTATACAGTTTTAAATCATCTACAAAGAGAAGATGAGAAGTCTTTACACTTTGTTCCTTTCTGGGAGCCAAATTATGGCCATAGGCTAATCTGTTAAGCAGACAGTGTAATGGGTTAAGGGCAAGGCAAAAGACCAGAGATGACACCCTGGAATATCCCTCTTTGAATTTTTATCCCTGGAATAATAATTTGTCCTTTATCATAGCTTAACTGCAAAGTAGTTTGCCACTGTTTCAAGGTCATTGTGATGTAGTTTATCAGTGCAGGGTGTATCTTATACATTTTTAAGCACTCTTTTATCCATGAATGTGGGATACTGCTTTTTTGTAGTCTATCCATGCCATACTTAGATTCTTCCCCCTTTTACAGTTTTCAACAACAAATGATCCTTCGTTCCATATGACTTTCTTTTATTACCCTTTTGTTCTACTGCCATAATTGTGTTTTCTTCTAAATGACTATAAACTCTGTCGGCATCAATTCCAGTGTATAGTTTATGTGTCGTCAGAAGGCAAGCTATCGGTCTATAGTTTTTAGAGTAGCTTGCAGGTTTGCTCTTAAGTAGGAGCATTGTTGTTAGCCAGGCTGGTGTCTGTTTGGGGTGTGCATATAATTAATCATGGCTAAATCATTGTGGAAAGATGTTAATACTTTTAGCCAAAAGTTAGGTACTGCATGTAGGCCTGGGGTTTTCCAATTAGAGGCTTTTCCTAACTTTGTTTCAATCTCTCTCTGGCTGTTACTTCATCCCATTTCATATCCTGTGCATTTGAACTTCTTATTATTTCTTTAACTTCTAATATCCATTTAGCATCTTTGTTATTTTCCACGGGATCTTAATAAATATTTATCCAAAATGTATCTATTTCTTCTTTTTTGGTGGTCTTTCAATTCCTTTTACCTTGTTTCCCAATTCTCTATAAATTTTTTTTTGGGTCACCACTAAATTGCTTATTTTGCACTCTTCCTTTACATTCATATGTGCATCTTCTAAGTTTTTCTGCCTGTGCTGATATTTTTAGTTTATTATGTCAGTGCGCACAATAAATCCTGATTGTTATAATACTGTGCATTGCTTTTATCACGTGCATCTTTCTGAGTATTTTTGTTGCTCTGTTCCCTCTTCTATACTCTTCTAATGGGTCTATATTAGATAACAGAACTTTCAAAAGTTTGAGTGTCATATGGTCGACACCATATGATCGAATTTTTGAAAATTCAAACGTTTTAACGGAGATCTCCCTATAGTGCGGAATGGGAAGATTTCCCTTTTCTACACTGTAATGTGATCTCGGAGCTGGTATATTTAAAGAGCAGGGGTGTGGGGGGGGCACAGCCCCCCACATGAGGGGTGCAGGGAGGCTTTTCCTTCTGCTTAAAATGTTCAGGTAGGTTATTTGTGTACTCTTTTTTTTTTAATTAGATGTTCAAACTTTTAAAAATTCGAGCATATGGTGTCGACCATATGACAGTCAAACTTTCTGAATGTTCCGATTATCTAATATAGATCCCTTCTAACAGTGGCAATTCTTCTGAATCTTCTACACAGGCTGTCTGATGATCCTCTACTACTTACTGATAATCTTACACATTCCCTGAGGTAGCTGTCTCTAAATTCTCTATATACCTAAATAAGGTCTCCTCTTAAATATCTGTATGAGATACTGTACAAATTCAGATATTTTAACCTTTCATAACAACTTAAATTTTCCCATCCATGCACACCCTTCATATACTTCCACTGTGCTCTTTCCAGTTTACTCATGGTTGTTTTCTTATAAGGTTTCCATATTATTCCATACTCAGGTTTGGGTCTAATGTAAATAACAAACAATGCCTTTATAATTTCTAATTTTGTAAACTTTATAAATCTTTTTACACAACCTATAGTTCATAGCTATCATTAACGAATTGGTTGATATGATTAGAAAAACTCAAAGCTGGATCCTCATATACCCATGTCCTTAAACGAATCTACAGTTTCAATCACTGTGTGATGCATTAAATATATATTTTTCATTTTATGCCGCCCAAATCACATATGCTTAGATTTTGATGTACCTATTAGCATATTATTCTCCTATGCCTAAATGGTCAATTTAGTCAAGTTATTTTGCAGACATGCCCTATCTGTAACACATGTAATCATTTTAACAATTTCAAGTCATCTACATAAATATTGTAGAACACCTCAGATGAAAAAGATACAGCTGAAATATACAATCTATACAAATAAGGGCCTAGGACAGAGCCCTGTGGGCCACCGACTGTAACCAAGAATTACACCTGTCCAATTGCTGTATAATACTCTCCATGTCCTATTTGTAAGCCATGCATCCAGCTATCTTATCAAGAGTATATAAATACCTAGCTGTTCTAATTTAGTGATCAGTGTTTTGTGTACGACCCTGTCAAATGCTGAAGTTAAATCTATATAAGTTGCATCACAGCACAATTTTTTGTTCATAGCTGTTATTAATATTGTTATAGAACATCATGTTACAGGTGGTAATAGACTTTCAATGCATGCATGTTGATATATGGTTTCATGTTCCAGCCTTTCCAGTTCTGTCAATAACTCATCCAATATTACCTTCTCCATTATTTTTCCCAACAAGAAAGTAGACTTAATGGTCCATATGACTCTGGGTTTGTCATACTCCCCTTCCCTTAAAGACAGGTTTAATAAACGCATGTCTCCAATCTTGAGGAATCTCTCTATATTTACATGACCTAGTAAATACCACATATAATGTGCTTAAGTGTTCTCAGGTCATTATTATGAATTATTTTTCCTCTCTGTGCTTTGTTTGGATCCAGGTTGCATAGTTCTATTTCAATATAATCTAACATAACTTCAGTATCTGAGGTTATCTGGATGTCACTAGGACAACTTCACATCCCCTTTCTAGAGTCAAAAATGTTTTGCATAAGACTTTTTTAATTTATTTGCATAAGATTTTTAAAATATATCTAAAATCCGTAGTGTTTGAGAATAAATTTTAGAATCTGCACACAGTTTATCAATTTGTATGTCTTCAGTCCTTCCACATCTTATGTATCTATAAAATGAGAAGTTATTTACCTACCATAACGTTCCATGTTAGTTGTCTTCTCTCGCCTTCTTTCTTGCTTGATGGGTTCAGAGCCGATCCTCGGCTCCGACTCGGCACTTTGCTAAGCTCGAGAGTCACTTTTACCAGCTCGAGGCAGCCCCATATCCCATGATGCAAGGCAGTAAGTACCCAGATCTCGTTTGTTATCTATAGGCAATAACACCTAGCATAAAAAACTTCCCAGAAGGAAAGAAAGGCAAAAAAAACCTGAAGGATGGGTAAGGCAGACCAGAACTGTCTGGTCTTAAGAAGCATTCTTCTATATAGGGAGAAAAAGGTCTGTCCAGGCCAGGGGGCAGGAGGGAGGGTCGCAAGAAAGAAGGCGAGAGAAGACAACTAACATGGAACGTTATGGTAGGTACATAACTTCTCAATGTTGAGTTGTCAATCTCGCCTTCATTCTTGCTTGATGGGACCGTGTCCCTAGCACCTCTATCCTGGGTAGCTCAATGGAACAGACTCTTGAGAACTGTAGAGCCAAAACTGGCTCTATCCCTGGAGGCCAAATCCAATTTGTAATGAGAAACAAAGGTATGAGGAGTGGCCCAAGTGGCTGCTGCACAAATAGTGTCTAATGGAAGTCTAGCCTGAAAAGCTGTGGAAGTGGCTAAGCTTCTGGTTGAATGCGCTTTAGGTTTTGAGCACAGCTGTTTTCCCCTGAGCTGATAGATTTCAGAGATGACGGAAGAAAGCCATCTAGATAAGGTCACTTTAGAGACAGGAAGGCCTTTCTTGTTATCAGCATAAGAAAGAAAGAGCTGATCGGATTTCCTGAATTGTTTTGTTCTGTCCAAATAATATCTGAGTTGGCGGTGAACATCAAGATAATGTAATTTTTGTTCTGATCTGTTTGAGTAATTTGGGAAAAATACAGGGAGGTCAATAGATTGGTTCAAATTATTTTTCGAGGCCACCTTAGGCAAAAAGGTCGGATTAGTTCTCAAGGATACCCTGTCTTTGTGGAAGACCAAATAAGGGGGATGAACAGAGAGAGCATGAAGTTCAGACACTCTCCTTGCCGAGGTAATAGCAACAAGGAAGAGTGTTTTCCATGAAAGAAATTTCAGGGAACATGAAACAGCTGGCTCAAAGGGAGGAAGAATTAAGGATGTCAGCACTAGATTTAGGTCCCATTGAGGAGGAGGACTCCTGACTGGAGGTTTCAGGAGAAAAATTCCTTTTAGAAAGGCTCTACAAAGCCTGTGGGACATAATGTTGTGATCTGCAAACCCGACATGAAAGTTCGAGATAGCAGCCAACTGAACTTTGACCGTGGAAGATGAAGAGCCCGCGTGAAAGATTTCCGCTAAGAAATCCAAAACTGCTTGAACAGGGGCAGTAAAAGGATCTATATTTTTAGCTTTTGCCCAACAAGAGAAGCGTTTCCATTTGCTGGTATAAATACTTCTAGTAGAGGATTTTAGGGAAGCCACTATGATATCCCTAACAGGATTAGAGATCATAGGAAGCCTGGCTAAGGAAGGAAGTGGAGCAACCATGCTGTGAGGTTGAGAGAAGGGATAGACCGGTGCAGGTGACCCGATTGGTGAATCAGAAGGTCTGGCACTGGGTCCAGATGCCACGGCTGCACAAAAAGGTGACGATGGAGGAACGGGAACCAAATTTGTCGAGGCCAATAGGGAGCAATGAGAATCATTTTGGCTCTCAAAACGGTGGCTTTCTGGAGTACTTGTGGAATCAGCGGAAAGGGAGGAAAGGCATAAAGAAGTCCCTGGGGCCAATCCTGGGTTAGAGCGTCTCTGGGGGGATGGCCTGGCAGTGGGAACAGAAAAGAAGTCTGGGCATTTGCTGTTTTGGGGAGTAGCAAAAAGATCGCAACATGGGCGGCCCCATTCTAGAAAAATCTTCTCCACTATAGATTGTTTGAGAGACCACTCGTGAGGCATGAGAATAGCTCTGCTCAATCTGTCCGCTAGAATGTTGGTTTTCCCAGGGATATGCGTTGCTACCAGAAACCGATGAGAGGAGATCGCCCATTGCCAAAGTCTGAGAGCTTCTCGACACAAGGGGTAGGACTTGGTTCCGCCCTGTTTGTTGATATACCATACTACAGACATGTTGTCTGTGTGAACTGCAATTGTTCCCAAGGGAAGAAAGTCGTTGAGGGCTTGCAACGTTAAAAGCACTGCTCTCATCTCTAGGACATTTATGTGCAGGTGGTATTCGAATGGTTGCCACGTCCCATGAACCATCCTGCCCTGATAATGACCCCCCTCACCCGATCAGGGAGGCGTCCGTAGTGACAGTGGCTACCGGGGCCGGGGATACAAAGGGTCTGCCTTGGTGAATCTGGAGAGAAGTAATCCACCATGAAAGATGATTCTTGCAAATTTGTGTCACCAGGATTAGGTGACGCATGGGAAGTTGTTGGTAAGACCACTGAGTGAACAACATCCATTGAAGCAGACGCATGTAGAAGCGGGCCAGGGGAAGAAGGGTAATAGCCACAGCCATGAGGCCCAACACCTTCAGAACCATTCTGGCTTGCACCTTTTTGCTGGCAAGGATGATCCTCACGTGACTTTGTATATCTGAGATTCTTTGGTCTGTGAGGGTTGCTGACATCCGAACAGTGTTTAAGTTTACGCCTATGAAAGTAATAGACTGGCAGGGCAATAAGGAGGATTTTTCATAGTTGATCGAAATTCCTAATTGAGTGCAGAGATTTAGGGTGTAATCCCTGGCTTGAAGAAGTTGATGCCTGGTGGTGGCTGAAAGGAGACAGTCGTCGAGATACGGAAACACCTGGAATCCTTGACGTCTCAGGTGAGCCGTGACCACTGCCATACATTTGGTGAACACTCTGGGGGCTGTAGTGAGACCAAAGGGCAGGGCTCTGAATTGAAAATGACTGGACCCCAGCCGAAAGCGGAGAAATCTTCTGGAGCATCTGTGTATTTTTATGTGATAGTACGCGTCCTGAAGATCTATTGAGCACATCCAGTTGTCCTTCTCTAGGAAGGGCAAAATTGATTGAAGTGTGACCATTCGAAATCTTGTCTTTCTCACAGACTTGTTGAGTCTGCTGAGATCCAATATTGGTCTCCAGTCTCCCGTCTTTTTGGGGACCAAAAAGAATCTTGAGTAGATTCCGGGCTGTGAATGGTCTGTTGTAACTGGCTGAATGGCTCTTTTTTGTAGAAGCTTTAATACTTCTGACTCTGCAATTTCCCTTAGACCGGGTGGTACATCTGGAAGGGAATTTTTGTGAGAGAAAGGACTTTCTTCGAAAGGAATTTTGTAACCCTCGGATATAATCAACTGTACCCATCTGTCTTGAGAGAGGGAACGCCAGGCTTCTGGGTACAGCGATAGTCTTCCCCCGACTGCCTCCAAGGATGGACAGTCGGGCAACCTCTCAGGGATGCTGGAAGGGCTTGTCAGAGAGAGGCTCTCTGCTTCCCTGGTTTTGTGGACCCCCTCTGCCTCTATAGCGGCGTCTGTTATTATTACCCCCTCTGCCTCTAGGGGTAAACTGACCACGTGCGTCCGGCGTGACTCCCTAGGATTTACGGAACCACATTTTTCCGCCCTTCTGACCTTTGGGGTAAGGTCTAGAGGGGGTAGAAAAATGGACCCCTACGGCAGAAAGAGTCTTGCCGTCCTGCTCACACCTGGTCAATGTATCCTTCACTTGAGGGCCAAACAATGCTGACCCATCAAAGGGAGAATGTGTGAAGGACGCCTTAAAGGGATCTGCAAAATTACAGAGCCGCATCCAGGATTGACGTCTAAGAGCCACTCCTGTACCCGCGGCTCTACTCGCTCCATCTGCAGCATACGATATCAGTCGCATGGAGGAGTTAGCTATAGAATTAAGGATTCCTAGCTGAGAAGCAATCTTCTCTTGAGCCCCTGCAGCCGTAGGATCCTGCACTACTTCACCTAGTTCCTTAAGGATGTCCCTTTGGAGTCTGGTGAAGTGACATAAATAGTTCAGCGAGCGCATGGCAAAGGTCGCTGAGGAGAACATCCGCTTACCATACCTATCCATGGTCCTAGAATCCTTATTAGGAGGATGGACTGGTACGGAAGGATCTGCAAGTTCCTTCTTAGTGGCGGCCGCCACCACCATGGCATCAACAGGGACACCTTTCATAAGGAATTGCTTTTCAGAAGGGGCTGTAATAAATTTAGACGGCCTCCTAGGAACTGGCTCTACAGAATCAGGAGCAGCCCAAGCCTTTCGAGCAATAACCTCCATAAGGGGGTCGAAAGGTGGAGACAGCCAGGAGGTGGAGGGTCGAGATCCAAATGCCTCTAGGTATACCGACTCATCCTCAGAGGGATTTATGGAGGGCCAGTTTCCCCTCTGTTTTAGGAGTTCTAGGATGTCTGAAAAGGAGACATCCTCAGAGGGGGATCTTGGGGATCCCTCCAACTCATCTAAGTCGGTATCTGAAGTGATAGACTCAGGGGAGTCCAGGTGTTTCCTCTTACAAGTCCTCTTGCGCGGAGGATCTCCTGACTGGTCAGGAGAATCCTCGGAAGAGGGGGTTCTTCCCAGTGGGGAAACCTGAGGCGGTGGATCTCTAGGTCCGGGAGCAAGAGAGATGGAAGAGATATCGACAGGCACTGTAGAGGGAGGAGCTAAGGGAATAGACTGCTGACTGAGCCCAGTGGCCAGCACACTCTTCATCACCTCGAAGGCCCCCCTCCCAGGGAGATCCAAGAGAACCCGTTCCGAAGAAACCGGGACTCCCAGGCCCACCGAAAGGGAAGGCTCGGAGGCAGATGTCGGAGCCGAGCTCACCAAGGCCGAGGCTCCAAGGGGAAGAGCGGGGTCGGACAAGGGTCCGATGCCACTCACCCCCTCGGAGGAGACCAGGGAAGCCCGACCACCGAATCCCTCCAAGGAAGGTCTCGAGGAGGAGATAAGAGTAGATGCCGAGGGTGCAGAAGGGGGGGGTATCTGCCCCTCAGCCATAGCAGTAACTATCCCCGTAGACTCCAGCTCCAAACTCTGGGGTAGAGTCGAAGGAGGAACTTGAAGAGGGTGTGGACTAATAGTCGTCTGTTGAGACGGACTATGAAGCATCTGGGCCAGTGCCTGTGATTTTAATAATCTACTTACCACCCTCTCTAAATCATGGTCCGATAACCTGGACGACCTAGATGATCGGCTCCGATGGCTCCGTTCCGAAAGAAGAGGTGAGGCCGGAGCCGACAGAATCGGCTCCAACGAGGGAGACCTGGACCTCTTCCTCGAAGGAACCATCGGAGCCGACAAGGCTACTGATCCAGTCGGAGCCGATAACTTTTCGGCTCCGAGAGAAGATCTAGACGCATTGGCTCCAGCCGGAGCCGATGCAGGCATCGAAGTAGCGGTGTCGGAGCTGGTCGGTGCCGACACCGAAGCCTGGGCCACATGGTGGTCGGAGCCAGTACTCGGAACTGACACCAAAGTGACCAAAGAAGTATCGGCACCGATAGCCATCGGTGCCGAAGATTTAGCCAATGTCGGATCGGCACCAGCCGGAGCCGATCTCGACTCCGACAAAGTCGGAGCCAAGGCCGAAGGCTTGGATACAGAAGCCTGGGCCTTAGACTTAGAAGGCTTTCCCGGAGCCGATTTGGCCGGGGAGTCCTCCGGTTTAAGGAGTCCCCTTAAAATCAATTTGTTACTCCTCTCCTGCAGGACTCTCTGGCTAAAGAATGACATATCGCACAGGAGTCCTGCAGGTGGAGAGGTCCCAGGCAGTATAAACAAGAAGTGTGACCGTCTGTCAGAGACATCTTCTGACAGCACGAGTCACACTTCTTAAAGCCTGAGACCCTCTGCTCTTTGGACATAGTGGACACAAACACAGAACCACACAGTCCCAAACAAACAACTAAATTATAGTTAAAACAGTAAAAACCTCACACACACACACACACACACCCTGACGGGGGGGGGGGGGGGGGATGGGAGGGAAGGAAGGCCTGACTAAAAAAAATTAAGGAGGAAGGATAATTTTAGTCAAAAAAGGGGCTTAATATAAACTAAAAATGAAAGATCTTTAAGTTTAAAAGTGAAAAGGGGCTAAAAGCAGTTTAATATAAAACACTTACCAGGAGCTGGTAAAAAGAGGACCTCATCAGCGAAGCGGCAAACGAGATCTAGGTACTTACCGACTTGCATCATGGGATATGGGGCTGCCTCGAGCTGGTAAAAGTGACTCTCGAGCTTAGCAAAGTGCCGAGTCAACCCATCAAGCAAGAATGAAGGCGAGATTGACAACTTAACATTGGTTTCCTACTACGCTCAATATCATTATATTAATTTTCTGAGTCGAAATTTTCTTCAAAATTTTCTTGATGTTGTATCATACAATGCTTAATTTGTCTGACAAGATTGCTTATTTCAGTTTTCAAAGTTGTAGTTCAACCTCTTTTCTAATTCTTATATTGTTTTGTCTCTGGAGTCTGCATGTCCTCCCCGTGGTTGGGTGGCGTTCGAAAGACATGCGTAAACGGGCGTGCCTTCATTGAAGGTTAGACGTCGAGCTGGCACCTCGGCGTTCGTGAAAATCTACTGCCAATCATTAGCGGACCGGAGTTCCACTGTGGCGACCCCTAACCGGGAAAAGCCAAAAGACAAACAAACATATTGTTTTGCCTCTCACCTTAATCGAGTATCTTCCTCTTAAGGAAATATACCCTCATGACTTTGTAAGCCTAGATCCTGATGTTAAATATTTTTTTTTGCATTTAAACAATTTCTCTCTCAAAACTTTCCACGTTCCTTCGGCAGTTTTTTCCACTGACGGCATCACTGCAATTAGTCTTACATAGTAACTGTTTTGCTTCTAAATAATGTACTATTAATCTTTGCACTAGTTTAGATTTAAGTTTGTCAGAGAACTATCTAGAAACAATTTAACCTTCATAATCCCCATGATCACTACACATCAACAGTAGTAAAAACTGACATGAAGTAACAATAATTTCTTTAGGACTACAAACAATGTCTAGTACGTTTCATTCCCTTGAAGTTGTTTTTACAAACTGAAACAGTTGTTCGTGAGCATACATTGTGAATAATTTCCTTTCTAATGCTGTTTAGTCAATATTATTGCAGTCTGTTTCTGGTAAATTTAAGTCCCCAGCCACTATTATTCTTCCCTCCTGTATTTCATGCAAGAAATGTATAAATTCCCATATGTCATCAACACTTGTCTTTGGTGGTCTATGCACAATAACAGTGTTACTGTATTTTAGGGGAAACTGGGGAATTATGGTTAGGGAAGGAGTCAGAGTCCTAAATACACAGCTTCTAAAAGGTGTTAAGGCCTGATCCAATCAGATCCGATAACCCAAAGGTTGAATCAGACAAAAACAGGCACCATCAGATATACAGTTAAATCCTGCACATGCTCTATTGTTTTCACTCTCCTTACATATAGGTAGGATCCAGTCATGTTGCATCATACACCACTACAAAAGTAAAGGGTCTAAAAGAAGGCTAACCAAATAGAGAGAGTTATGCAAACAATGCACCATTAGTGATGCAGTAGGCACCATGCTCTTGTCTGATGCCAGGGAGATCAGAAAGCTGAGGGTTCTATTCGCAAAAGAAGGTACATGCATTTCTGTTCCAATGCCGCAGTGTGGCATGAGGGAGATGGTGCATTTCTGAGGCAACATTACTCTGGTGAGACATTAAACTGAGTATGTGGCTGCTCAGGTTGAGTACATATCACATAATACAATGAAAAACAGTTTCATCAATAATATAATAGAAAAAATGTACTTATTTTATTTTTTGGCATTTGTTCACTGGGAAAGTCCAACTGAGCAATGCCCTTTTTCAATGGAGGCCTAGAGAGAAAATCTCCTTTATACAAACACCATGGACCTCATTTGTATTGTTACATCATTCATTTACAGTTAGTTTCATTCATGAGCAACAGTACCATTACTTAGATATCCTTGACATTAAGTTACATTATTTACGAACAATTTTGATTAAAAACAACAGTTACATGGGTTGTATATGAATATGTTTTTAAATACAGAGAGGTCTATGTAGTACAATATCAGAAATTTGCACAGATTGGCAGGTTTTATATAAGAATATTTATTACTACATAGAGTTGTTCAAACTCTATGACACAGAAAGCTAAGATGAAAATTCATAGCAGCCCAAAGAAAAGGAAGGCGGGGAGGAGGCACAAGGAAGACAGGACAAAGGAAATGAAAAGACAGAAGAGGTATAGCTGTGATAAAAGCACATGGAGTTTTGTGCAGCAGAGCATTACGGTACAAATTCATATAGTTATATTAGTACCAGTTTAACCAGGGGAGGTACAGGTACAGAGCTACTTAAGCTATTAGGTGTTGCTTCAGTTGGCATTTAAAGCCTTAGAGGTTGCAGACTGTTCTTAAGGGGAGTGGGATGGTATTCTAGTTATTAGCAGTGCAGTGTGAATACTGTTTATCGGTTCACAGGTTTATGGGCAAGTAACAGGTTAGCTGCCCTTAGGGGCCATTTTAAGCCTAGCCAATTTCCCTTCCAAAGGTGAAAATCTTGTGTCTATGAGGTATCCACCTCAACCACTGTATCACCCCCCCCCCAACAACCTAGAGTGAGTATCTTGCATTCTTGTTAAGTTTAGTTATGGACAGTAATGCGTTGTCAGTGGAGCACAGATGTCTATTAGCAGTGTAAGATTGAATGATGGAGTGAAGAGATTGGCATTTTTCAGTGTTGTTCAGTAGTTTGAAGGTTGTAATTAATTGTAACTACAATAAAGAATTAGTACAAGCTAGTTTAGTTGTTTTAAAGAAAGGCATGTGATTAATATTGTTGGCTGTTTGTGAATTTGGCTACTTTATTGTAGCATTGTTCTAGTTTGACTGACACAGAGGAGATGAGATTGGTTAGGAGTGGATAGGCATATAATAGGGTGGAGAGTAGAAATTAAGTGTCTACACTTTGTCTAGCAGAGTCAGTGAGTTATTGTTTTACTCTATAGAGGCAGCCTATCTTTTGGTGTGTCTTCTTTATGGCTTGCTGAAGGTGGAGATCAAATTTCAGGTGGTCTATAATCACACCAAGTAGTTTGGTCTCATTGGATGATAGTATATTAAAGGTACTTTTTAGGGAGGAGACAGAGTTGGGGGGGGGGTGAATAGTAGTAGTTTAGTTTTCTGGGGGGATTCAGGAGGATTTCTGAGCTGTTGAGCCAAGATACTATGATGGGGAAGGATTTCTGGATGAGTATTTGGAGCATGAGTAGTGTCCTACCAACACATATTAAAATGGAATAGTCATAGTCGCACTGTATTATGGTAGCTTCTTTGGCTACTGTGTTTTTGGTCATTGATAAATAAGTTAAACTGTAGTGGTCATACGATGGAGTCTTGTGGGAATCCAATGGATACAGGAAGGAAAGAGAAGAAACCATCTTGCCATTTCGATGATTGGGACCTATTATTCAGGCAATAAAAACAGGAGGGTGATAGTCCATATGAAGAGAGTTTAGTTACAAGTATTTCATGATTGACTATGTCAAATGCCTTGGATAGATCCAGAAATAGGGTTGAGGTTGAAAGACCTGAATTTATTTTGTAATTTATTATACCTGTGAACCTTAGAAGGGCATAATCCTCCAAATGAACACATTCATTCTAAGTATTACATTTCTTAACATGTAACACTATGTTAGCATTAACAGGGACATAGAACAGTAACAGGCAAACCGTCATTAGCACCACCAGATGTCTAGCCATTATAACCCATTAAGAAAAAACATACTAATAGTGTTCATCTCCATACTGGAAATCTCTGGGTTGAATTTCTAGCTACCCATCCATTCATCAAAATTGCTTTATAGGTGGCCATAGTATTGCTATATTATGCTTGACATGAAGAGGACAATTAATCCACAGATGAGGAATATGCTAGTTTATAAACCTATCTTTCTAATAAGTTTTGTTAATTTGTTGATGTACATTGGTACATGTTACACAGGTACTTGAGGGTGTTTGACATGCCGCTGGTCCTGCTAAAGTATAGGTGATCAAGCAAGACAGGTTCCTTCACAGCAGGAATACTAGACACAGGTTAACACAAAGGAGATAGAAGGATACAGAACATAAGGATTATCAAGCTAATCTGTCAGGGTAGCCGAAAGTTTTAACACCGTTGATCTTCTTAGCTGGAAATCTATGTGACCTTTAAAGTTGGGTAATGTGCGTTGTTTAGTACATGCCAAAAAAGCATTATACTCAATAATAGGTTTAACAATGAAAGAATAATGAAATTGTTCTATTTCTGGAGAAATTTCTGGAGAAATTCCCCTTGTATAATCATTTATAGGTTCAAAGGTAAGTCCATAGGGCAAGGGGGGAAGAGCGTCCCCCCACTTTTACAGCTGAAAAACCATGGTGGCAGCGTCTTCTAGGGTCCTGTACATCTATGCGTGCGTTTCTGACACCTGCACAATTTTAAAATATGTTACAGTACAGCTTTTGAGGAATTCTGCTCACATATTCTGCCCAAAGCTTTTGAGGAGTGTTTGCTTGATCACATTAGTTTCTGCTCACATATGCTGCCCGATTGCCCAAGTGTGTTTGCTGCTTCCTCTAGGTAAGGAGAGTTGCTGGGGGGAGGGATTTATGTTGATGTTTTGTGTGTGTGTGTGTGTGTGTGTGTGTGTGTGTGTGTGTGTGTGTGTGTGTGTGTGTGTGTAATGCCCCAGTTAGGTATACCTGGAGGTTAGTGTTACTCAGCCTCAAACCCTGTACCTTAGGTACAAGAAAAAACAGCCTGAATTCTTTATCCATACCACCACTTGTGATTCAAGGAGTTGAGTCCATAGTTTTCAAATGTCCAGATTGTCACAGAATATTTGGCTCATATTTTTGGTCTATTCGTCTTAAAATGTGTGGTTTTCTGGCAAATCAGTGAGAACTGAATTCACTAAATAATGACAGCCCTTTAAGTTTCAGTTTTTCCATCTTTCAGGAAACACATGGTAACACAAAACACTTTACTCTAGCAACTTTCTAAGGTTATACAAGCAATGTTTAAATGTGTCCCTGATTTTGGGCCTTTGTCCCCCCCCCCCCAATAAATGTTGGCTTTTTCCAGATTTCTTGTGCTGCAAAATTGAGAGATTTAGTTGACTGTCAAGTGGATTTTACAAAGAGCTCAGAGCTTCAGGGGAAGAGAAGTTTAGTGCCGATTATGCCAAGTCTGTTTGTGTTAGTAGCACAACAGACAGTATACTTGCTTTTGAACCAGAAGGCTGCACTTTAAAGGGAGTAGATGCTACAGTCCTGCGAATGTCCTCCTTTGGATGAGTTATCTAGTAAATATGAACTTGTTATCAGTTTGCCATCCATTTCCTATTGCAATATTACTAGCTTATCATTTTTTAATGTATCATAGGTAATTCTTCAAGGGCAACAGGCACTTTACTTGTAGATGAAACGATGAAATATAAAGTTGTTTGCTAGCAGCAACCTCTTCATTAGTTACAGATCCCTTTAATGTGGAATTATTTAGATGACTTCTGCACAGATTGTCCATATTTACTGATATTGGTGGATTGTAATGACAGAAGTTTGAGTAGACTTTTATGATGGAAATGTTCTGAATTGGACAGTTTTGTCATTATTGGTTCACAAATTTTGTTTCATTGCTTACTGGAAAAATGTTCAAAACAATAAATTTAAAACATGCTCTAACAAGTCTGCTGTACTATACAAGAAATATAATTAAATACAATCAGGAAGGTGAATCAAAGAATGCGCACATGTATGCATGGCCCAAATAATGTGTAAGGAGCCTATGGTTTGAAAACAGCCCAGAGATAAGCTTAGTCCTCCACTGGCCAGATGCAAAATGAATGTGGGTTTTCATGCCGTTTCAGTGAATGTGAGTTTACTGCTCTTGCTAAGTCTGTTTTCACTGTGAGACTGTATTGTTTGTTTAGCAAATGGCTATCAGTGTTTGTGCTATTTTATTTCAATAGCTGTAATAATTGTAGAAGTAAATAAGAAAACAGTACGCACGCTGGCAGGTTTGAATGTTGTTTATGGTAACTGAGGAAAAATAGCCAAGTAATGGGACACTGGAGTGGCTGGGAAGGGGCTGCTGCTGGAGCAGTAGGAGGTTGCTGCAGGAGGGGATGCTCCAGGGGGAGGGGGCCCAATCTATTACCCTGCCTAGGGCCACATTTAACCATGATCCAGCTCTGGTATCTTGCACTATTTACTATAAAATTATCAGAAGTTGGAATGAAACAACGAATTGTCAGCTATAAAAAATAATCAGCACTTTTGTTCTGTGTTTGACAATAAAGGAATGAAAGAGCTTATTATTTTTTACAACTGGCACTTTGTGGTTTCATTCCAACTTCTGATAGTTTATTTTTTTTATTGTTATTTTAATAATTAATAACAGTCATACTGTTGAACATGTCAGTGTAGCTCTGTGGCTTGTGGACCCTAAGTTACCTCTACAAAGAGACCAGTCACCAATGGCGTCCCCCAGGGTTCGATGCTGAGACTTTTCTGTTTGGCATATACATCTCAAAAGTAAAAGGAAATACCAAAGGGCTTTGTCCGACTAAGTTTGTGATGACTGCAAGCTAGGAGCACTTACTGAATCCCCAAATGACTTAACCATCATGCAGAGAGGTTTGTCCCAAACAATAACTGGCACCAGAATCATGAATTGAAACCAAACTCCACAAAATACATAGGTTCATAGGTGTGTACTAGGCTAATGGCCCTGGGGCCTTTACAAGCCTAGCCCATAGGATTACCTTGGCATTGTGCCACCCGACCTTAGCTCCCAGTGCCTCTGTTGAGTACAGCCACTGGAGTGAATTTTCTATTTCCCATCCACTCATCAAGATTTCTCTTGAAGAGGGCCAGTGAGGTGCTCTGTTTGACATGTACATGAAGTCTATTCCATAGCATGGGCAGTCCCCTGGGTTATGAACCTGTCTCTCCAGCATGTTCTGTTGATTGTGGTAATGAGGTAGAGGTCTCTGGAGCGTATGGTGTGGAGGGATTGGAATTTCTTTAGATGTAGCATTTCTAACAGAGACGGGTAAGACATGGCTTTGTAAGTCAAGCAGAGATCATCTCTAAGTAGGCAATATGAGAGAGAGAATAGTTGGAGTTTTTTGAGTCTGTCCATATAGGACAAGTGTTTAAGGCCTAAGATCCTCTTTCTGAGGTACTTTTGTGGCCTCTCCAGTTGTTGCAGGTGTCTACTGAGGTACATGCCAAATAGGGCATTGTACTTGATGACTGGCCTAATGAGGGAAGAGTAGAGGGAGACAATGACCTCTTTCTTCTTAGATGCCTCTCCAGTTGTTGCAGGTGTCTACTGAGGTACATGCCAAATAGGGCATTGTACTTGATGACTGGCCTAATGAGGGAAGAGTAGAGGGAGACAATGACCTCTTTCTTCTTAGATGCGAAACCTTAGTAATGAGATGTGTCACATAGGACTTTCTAACCACAGTGGCAATGTGGTGGTCAAAAGAGAGGATGCTACCAACCTGTGTTTCCAGATCTCTTATAACACCTTCTGTGTTCAGTGGACTACCATCGATGTGGTAATTCATGGAACCGGGTTTTTCTCAAAGGGGATGAAGACACATTTTTTGGCATTGAGCTTAAGGCCATGGGTCTGACACCAGTCGTTGGTCTCAGTGAGGCCTTTCTGTGGGATGTCAACATCACTTGGCGAGTTAATAGCTCCCAACTTGCAATCATCTGCGAACTTTGTCAGCCAGAGTCCCTTTGTGTTGGCCTGAACTTCAGAAAAGTAGACACCAAACAGGAGAGGACCCATGACAGAACCCTGTGGGACTCCACTTGTGACTGGTCAGCAATCTGACTCAGAGTCAGCAACTTTCACACTGTGGGTTCCATCTGTAAGCCAGTTTGCAACTCACCTAGTGATATACGGGTTGATGCCTAGCTTAGTGAGTTTTTCTATGATTCCCGAGTGGGGAATGGTATCAAAGGTCTTCATCCACAGCTCTGGTGACTGACTCAAAGAAGTCGACCAGGTTGAGCAGGCATGATCTATCCTTCACAAAACCAAACTGTGTGAGATCCAGAGTTTGGAGATTCCCTATATCCTTGTTTATTAGGTCCATGATGATGCGTTCCATAGCTTTGCATATCAGACTCGTCAGACTAATGGGGCAATAATTCCCTGGGTCTGTAATCGCTCCTCCTTTGTGGAGAGGGATGACTGTAGCAGTGTGGCATTTGGTAGGGGCAAAGCCTGAGGTGAGGCTGTGGTTGAATAGGGCAGACAGGTGAGGTGCCAGGTCACTCTGTAGTTCATGTAGAACACAGCCAGGGATATTTTCAGGTCCCATAGAAGCCGTATTCTTGGCCTTGGACAGTGCTGTTTTACCCTGTGTCAGCAGTAATACTGGGTGCCTGGTAATCTACTGGTATTGTGATTGGTCCTTTGAGAGAAGAGGGGTAAAGCTTGCACTGAATCTGACGGCCAGTATATTGGCAATATCTGTTGGCTTGGTATAGGAGATACCAATTGCTGTGGAGATTCTTTACAAAGCTATAGAAGGTCTTGTGATTGTTTTTACTATCTGCTGGAATCCTGTTTTCATAGCTATCTTTAGAGGATTTGATGAGGGATGTCAACTTTTTGTTGAGGCTGATAGAGTTTTTCCAGTCTTGGGACTTCACCTTATTCCACATCAGTTTCCTCCTTCTGTTGTAGAGTTTGTTTATGGCAGGGGACCACCAGATTGGCTTCCTTTTTTTGGAGGAGAGTGTCTTGGTTTTATTGAGTATGGCAAAATCCATGTATTTGTGCATGTTTTCGTACAGTAAATTGGTGTATGATTCGGCGGTCATGCAACTATTCTCCATTTCCATGGCTGTCGTGAAGTTAGCCACCTCTCTTTTTAGGAGCCCAAAGTTACCTTTGGAGAACTTTTTCATGGTGGTTACCTTTGCGGGGGGTGGGGTGGGGGTGTATTTCCAAGGTGATTAATTTGTGGTCGGATCTGACCAGGGAGGAGTTGAATATTGGTGTAGAGCAATGGTCGCCCATGTTAGTAATGACCAGGTCAAGGATATTGCTACCTCTAGTGGGATAAGAATGAGCTGGTCCAGGGCACTGGAATTAATGAATTCCAGGAAATGTTGGGCAAGTGTATTGGTACATGAGTAGTTTTCCCAGTTAATGGAGGGGTAGTTGGAAGTTGCCCAGTATGAGAGTGTTAGGTTGGACCCTAATATTCTCCAGGGTGCTTAGGAATGTGGAGTGTGAGTCTTGGGACATGGTTGGTGACCTATAGCAGGCTACAACCTGGATCGCTGTCTTATCCAATGTTAGCTGCAGCTTAAGTATCTCTGATGCATTATGTTGGGCTACCAGTCTGGAGGTGTGTGCATCCTTTATGAATATGGAAACACCACCTCCTTTGGGGCTTCGGTCCAAGCTTTGGGGCCGAAAGGTGTGGAATAATTTATAGCTTTCTGCTGCTTTAAACCAGGTTTTTTTTACAGCACAAATGTCAATGTTCTCCACTTTGAGGAGTGCTTCAAGCGAGTAAATTTTGAGATTTAGACTTTTAGCATTGAGCAGAATGACCCTCAGATTGCATTTGCTTGTAGCTGTTATGGTGGTAATTTGGTCTTTGGACCACCGCCTAAAAAAGCCACTATAGGGGTGGCAAGAGCGTTGGTTAGTATCTGGAAGCTCAGGGGTGACAGATGCAAGCCATCTCTGGCAAAGCATTGAGGTCTGTCAATCATGTCATCCCAGGCAGACAGATACTGGAACCCCACAGAATGAAACCAGAAACTTAGCCAATTGCTGAAATCAATAATTTTCTGCTTGTACTGTGGTATCATTCTGGGTGATGGTAGGATGCTGCTCAGGGCTAAGGTCATACCTGCCTAGGCTACATAATCCGAGATTGACAGAATAAAAAGGTTTTACGTTACCATGCATTTTCTGAAGGATATGAACTCTGAAACCCAAAAGTCTGCCATTATTTAGTGAACTAAATCCTCAGTGATTTGCCATCAAACCAGAATTTTTAGGAGGAACAGACTATAAATATAAGGCAAAAATCTGGACATTCTGCAAAAAATCTAGACAGTTAAGAGGTATGCTGGACATATTTTCCTACTCACTTTCCAGTACATAAGCCCTACGCAGATTTCAACATCTCTGAATCTTGCCCTTAATAGACAATCAACAAATTTTTAACAATTTTTTTATTATCTGCCAAATTAGATATAACCACTTCTAACGCTTCCTACCATCTCAGCATGCCAAAGAATTAGACACTAGTAACTATTATTATTACACCCTTGTACAAAAACATTACATCTCACAAATGTGGCTGTGATTCCATGGGTTATAATCTAAATAATCCTCAACCGCAATAAACTGGCAATTTCCTATAATAATATTGCTAGATTTGCCACTGGCTCTCCTTTTAGAACTCACCACTGTCTTAATCTAAAGCAATTAGGATGGCTAGAGTTTCTAAACCAGCTTCAATTTCACCAGCTTGCTATAGCCCATAAGATCACGTTATCAACCCACCAATACTTGCTAGCCTCATTACCCCTTACAGCAATCTTAAGAATCTACGATCCTCAAACACACTGCTGATCAATACTTGCAGATCCAATAACTTGGCAGGAGACTCTCTGTTCTCTAATACTTTTGGAAAGCTCTGGAATCTTCTACCCTCTGAATTAGTATCTCTGTCTTCACTAACACTTTTTAAACAGAATCTAAAACTATTTCTCAAAACGCATTGGTTGTGCCCCTGTACTAACCCTGACTAACTTTCTGCCTCTACACTAATGAATACGCTTCATCCTTATAGACTTATCCTTTAGGAACCAAATGACCACGTTATTGCAATTTAAATATATGTATATATGTAAATAGTAACACCTCTTGTACATTACACTTTACTGTTTGTGTCTTGCTCACGATGAGTACTGTACTAGTATTTTATTATCACCAACTGTTTTAACTTGGATTGTTGCAACTTTCTTTTTTGTATTTTGTATATGTCTTGGAGCTTTTCTCCTCGGGCCTCTACAGAAAATGGACAGTTAGACTAACCCGGTCAACAAATGTAAAATAAAATAAAAATAAAAATAAAATAAATAAATAATAAAGAAGAGCATTTAAACTGGATAACAGTACACAAACTTGTTCTGGGCAGAAATAGTCAAGCCCAGTTCAGCATCATCTATAAGAAGTCTGGTGTGAAAAAAGATGTCACAACAATAATGGGTAAAGAGCTGAATGAACTGGTGCTCAACAGGAAACCACCACGGCCTCATATGTAACTCGATTTACTCTCAGTTCTGAGTTTTCTTAGCCTGTTCCTAACCTACTAAAAGAATCACATAATCCAAGGTCAGACACAGCCAGCTTATGAAGCAATTCAGAAGGGAATAGCTGCAAAGATCTTCCAGAAATCTCATAACATTGTCATCTGACAAATTCCTGTAGGTTTCTGAATCAGAACATCCCGTCAAATCCGAGGAGGTTTTGACTGACAGGCTGTTAAGATCAATCCGTTCTTGAGTTCTGACCTGAGAACCTTGTTTAACACTGACGTGAGGTTGAAACACCAACACATGCATCATTTTTTATTTAAGGGGTGACTAAGTGCCATTTTCTAATACTGGGAATTTCTCGAAAAGATTACAATAAACTGAACAGTTGAAATGTAGGTCTTGCTAAAACTAATGTCAGTTCCTTAGCAGCCCAAGGATATATCAACAGCAATGGGCGTGTCTGCTTATCTGCTTGGAAGTTATGAAAGTCTATTAACAGTTTCACATTCCAAAATAAGGGAATTATTGACGAATGTTATTCCCACTGTTGGTAGACCTAAAGGGACAGATATAGATGGAATAATTATATCCCTTCTACCTAAGAAGTTTAAAAGTAAATGGATGGTAGTTTTGTGCCCATCATTCCTGGGAAAATCTGTTGTTTGCAAAGGTAAATTCAAGTCTCCACAACTCACAGTGGGGCTATTTACCTCTAAAGGCTGGTGTGAACCAAGCAGCCAGGCTGCTGTCCTTGGCTACCAAGTTAGTGGCAATGCAATTCCAAGCCACTTTCCCCTGGGATATTATCTTCCTTCCATAACACACACAAGATCATTTTTTTCTTATTACATTAGAGGTAACTCCCTGCATTGATGTTTGCTCTGTATTGCCTGAATGCAAACTTAAAATGTCAAACAGCACACGTCCACAATGATATGTAGAAAGTATAGCAGACATTTACAGTGGTAAATACTGCGTGGTGCCAAATACACATATAAAATTCAGAAATTCCTACCAAAAGCATGCAATGACGTTACCAATGTACTTTAAAATCTCCAGCAAAGCTACCATTTACAATTTGGGTCTAACATGAGCAAGAGGACAAAGAACAAAAATGTGTTTTTTTCCTTTTTTTTAGTCCCCTTTCCCCACTCCGTGGGAGCATATTTGATGGCTGACTACCCACACCTAAATGGTCCATTCATTCTACAGGATAACAGCTGGCTACCTCCAGGCTAGGTGAGAACCATATGGCCATTCACTCCTGTCAGGTGAAACCTATCAGCCCCTTTATTCTCTAGCATCAAGACGTGAGAACAGGATGCAGGCCAGCTCGTGGGTTCTGTGGGGTAGCACCCAGAAGATATGGGACCTCCAAAGGTGAATGGGACAGTAGAAAATATTCCAGCTGTTCACTGTAGCCAGCCAATCTAAATAACCGAAAAGCTGTCAAACTACGCTGATTTTCCTACTCCGTTATGGATCACTTTTTAGAAAAATAAGTAAGACTTATTACCATTCATGGTACTATAAGCCCTAATTGTTCATTAATATTGAACAGAGTATGAACCTCAAGTCATAAACTTACACAGGCATTGTTTATAGAGTTAGGTACTGACTTATGTTGAGCTTCAACATTCTGAATGCATCAAACCCTCAAAGAGGCCTTACACGTAACAACAGTACTTTCACAAGTGGCTGCCTGCTAGTGCAGCAGTGAAGTGTTAACATTCTACACCAGTGATCCAGATATGGTAACAGTTTCGAACAGTAGTGACACAGCTCCATAAAATGGTTGGTGTATCATGTACTAATTTTCCTTTCTTCTGTGGAAAAGAAGACAAAATAAGTTCTCTGTCAAGGGAAAACCCTGAAACTTGACAAAATATGCAATGCTGAAATCATCAAAGGTGACATATTGTACACCTCAGTGCAAAATGTCTCTGTCCTAAAAGGAATTGAAGTACCCAAGATCATCTGCTCTGCTGTTCCAAGAGGCATACCTATCTAAGAAGTTATATCAACCAATTGTAAGAATGGTATGTGCCTTCAGCAAAGCCATCAGTTGATGGAGAGGGTACCTCATAAACATCATGTTCAACTGCATCAGAAGTGAAGGTGGAGGAAGATAAAACAGGAACACTTCCACATATGATGTGAAATGGGACAACCAATCCTCCCTGTATACTTACTACTGAAAGGGAGCCAAACCTCTACAGATATAAACAGCAAGGAACTTTACGGGCTATATGAGGGATGCTGGAATTTGTAAATGACTGAAGAATGGAAATATAGTAAGCAGACTATATAACAGGATTAGAAGATATTGTGTCTTAAATATTATGAGGAAAAAACTCTTAGATAACGTAACAATAGATCACTTAGCTTTGGAAACAGATGCAATAATTTAGCTATGGTGGCAAATGACATCCGATGGGAAGCTATGCAGGGGGTGATGGGTAAGCTTGCAGGAGCTTGGGGCCCTACAGCACTAATAAATAGCTGAATCAAATATGAGGAGAAACTCACTACCCAACTGTCGGATCTGACAAACTGGTGATATAGAATCAATAGCTACACTCAGTGACCCAAAAATTGCTTAATGTCCCATAATGACAGCCAACATTAGGAAATTCTAAGGGTATGATGGAAAAATGTTAAACCAAGAGTGAAAAAAGAGGAAAGGTGAACCAACTCTGTCCGCATAATAGCAATCTCAGTAACAGAATCTACCTTCTACGATAATACATTCAGCACTGGGAAGAGCTTAGCTATACTTAAGTTAAACAGCATACATTTACAAAAGCAAAAGTCGAAGGGCAAAAAATGGTGTTGTTTATAAAAGACGTTTTGAGGTAAACAAGTGTCAGCACAGAAAACATCTGTGAGGAGAGCTGGGAGGATGAAGGGGTAGCAGCTTGAAAGTGACTAAACAGAACAGAAAACCTAAGGAGAATTTTAAAGACAAAAAAAAAAAAATCCAATAAATTCTGGAGAAATTAAATGATTTCTCAGCTTTTGATTCCCAGTAAAGTTTAGTTTCTGCTTTGTCCACATGCAATTCCTCGCTCTCCACAGCGGGGCAGTGAAAAGTTCATGGCATCCTGTTATAGCACTATCTAGATAGCAGAGGAGACTTTTTCCTGTCTGGCCTTTCAAGCCAACCATATACACATGACATAAAATGTTGTTAATGTCTGTGTTTGTAGCTTGACATGCCCTCGTAGAACTTTCTCACTCTCTCTGTATTTTTACTTAGACTGGATACCTATTTGTGCAAATACAATGCTAAAAAATTTGGGAAAAGCTGCAAATGTACTGTTTTTCCTTAATTCAGTAAATTATTTTGGTAATCAGCCTTGAGGGAGATATTTATAAGCTGTTGGACACCTTAATCCTACAGCATTAAAAGTCTGTATTTCGACCATATCTGCCTACTACGTTTCCTCAACAGAGTTCATATGGAATATATATGCATAGGCCACTATCAAACCTGGGTTATCAACCACAATCATGTGCTTGACCACCACAATATAAAAACTCTGTATATGTATAAAAACTACATATGTACTTATAAGTGAAATGGATTCTCTCTCCCACATTCATGACATCCATGCATTTAGGTTCTTAAGCTATGTCACCCTCTGTTTTAAAATGCTAAAGATTTTAGTTTCAGGGAACCCAAGTCTGAATAGCATCTCATTTGCCTGTCAGGGGAGGACAGGAGAGAGCAGATTCTGCCTGCTTGCCTATCCTGGGGGGGAGAGGGCTCACTTTGGCTCACCTCATGCATCACACCTAGCTGGAGCACTAGGTGTCTACCTTGTGGATCCCTAGTTCTAGTAAGCCTGTGCTGCTGTGTGCAACTGCACTGTTGGTTGAGGGGAGCCCTCGAAGGTCAGAAACTGTGGAACTTACTGCAGAGGGGGATGTTCTAGCAGAATACAGAGTAGGCCACCTAACAGGGCTAGCAAGATTGGCCCACTTCCTATCTCCCAACTCTCACTACAAACATCTGAGCTCATCAGAGATGTCTGGGCATTACAAATGGGCTGTAGAGCTCTCACCCTCTCTGGAATCCTTTGGTCGGGTAACTGTGGAATGAAAGGGCTGATTGGGTTCAGGCAGAGAAGCCATCAGGTTTAGTCATACAGGGGTAGAAAAATGATCAAAAATTTGACAGGAAGGATATGCCTTCAATCAGCTGACAGGTTAACAATGATGTGTATAAAACAGAATCAGATCTTCACAATCAAGTCACTTATGTCATACAAGCGCGAAAGTCATGAAAAGAAAATGTGCAGAATATGGACAACTTGCAGCCTGTAATATCCTGGGATCAGAAAACATCCAAAATGATTAGAAATATTACTTACCACTACCAAAAACTGAAGGATTATATCAGTGAAATAAAAAAACATGAAAGGATCAAAGTCAGTCACATGGCAGAAACAATGCGAACCAAGTTAAGCCAGCAAACTTGGGGCCATCTGGCTACAGATCTCCAGCAGAAAGGAGTATGTGTGTGGGGGGTGGACACTTTGCAGTTAGTAGGATGCAAATACAAATTCAGTTCAATATTGAAATCTGAATTCTCCTACATCAAAGGCAGAAGTTCTGAAAATAAAATCTCAGTCAATGAAAAGCACAAACTTGCTATCAAACGACTTGAATTTATTTTGTATTTGTTAACCAGGGTAGAGCATTGATTCCCATTCTCTGCCCTGGGCAAACACAACAAATACATGACATTATAATCAAAGTGAAAGACAAAATGCAACATATGCATGTATTACATAGAATATGATTATCACAGCTGGCTTGAGGGTACAAAGACAAAACATACATGACATTATATACAGAGTCACTGACAAAAAACAGTACATATATACATTATATGCAGAGTGGAAATCAGAGTTGGCATGAAAGAATTGCAATGAAAAGCAAAGTCTCAGCAAGCTATGTAGAGGGAAGTAGGGTAGGAAGAGGTTAAATTAGATGACCAGATAGAGCAGGTGCATTTCTTGGAGTCTTGTAATGTGCTTTCGGTAATAACAACAAAAAAAAAAAACAGAGCTAAGAATTATTATCTTTAATTAATTAATTTATTTATTTTACATTTGGTTACCTGGAAAGTCCGACTGGACACACAAGTCCTTTTTCAGCGTAGTCCCAGGAAGAAAAGCTCCATGTTTATGAACAACAGTTATTGCAATAAATGAAGGATATACAAAATTCATACACAGAAGTTGATAATATACAATTTTACAATTTAGGGAAAGAGTCAGAATACAGGAAGGGTTACAATAAGACACAAATTTTATTTATGGAAACAAACTTCATTCATGGAAACTATTATATTCAGTTTTACATGTAATGGAAGGTATTGTGACACTGGAAGTGTGACAAGAAAAAGATTGCCAAATTCCAGTAATCATGGCCACACAGGTAGAAACCGCACTCTCCAAAGCTAAGAATACAGCATCCATGGGACCAGATGACATCCCGGGCTGTGTACTACATGAACTACAAAATGAATTGGCACCTCACCTAAGTGTCATGTTTAATCATAGCCTCACCTCAGGCTTTGTGCTCACTGAGGGGCACACAGCTACAGTTAGCCCACTGCATAAGGGGGGATCCACCTTGGATCCCGGGAACTACCGGCCCATCAGTCTGACGAGCCTGATCTGCAAGAGCATGGAACGCATTATCAGGGAACTTATAAATGAAGACACTGGCAACCTTCAAACACAGGACCCCACCCAGTTTGGGTTCGTGAAGGGTCAATCTTGTCTCCTGAACCTGACTGACTTCTTCGAATCAGTCTCCAGAGCTGTGGACAAGGGTAAGGCGGTCCACACAGCCCATCTGGACCTCGCCAAGGCCTTCTTCACCATCTCCCACTCTGGAATCATAGATAAACTTACTAAGCTGGGCATAAATCCCTACATCACTCGATGGGTTGCCAACTGGCTTTCTGACAGAACCCAGACTGTAAAAGTAGCCGACTCCAAATCCAGCTCCAGACAAGTGACAAGTGGAGTACCTCAGGGTTCAGTCCTGGGACTACTCTTGTTTGGTATCTACTTCTCTGAAGTACAGGCCAACACTAAGGGACTCTGGCTAACAAAGTTCGCAGATGACTGCAAACTGGGAGCCATTACTGAATCCCCAAATGATGTGGATATTCTACAAAATGGCCTTACAGAATCAGATGCTTAGTGCCAGAGCCATGTGCTCAAGCTTAATGCCAAGAAATGTATAGTTATCCCCTTTGGGAAAAACCATGTACCCATGAATTACCACATAGGTGGCAGTACACTAAACACCGAAAGTGTGATGAGAAACTTAGGGACACAGGTGGACAGTGGTCTCACCTTCGATAACCACATCGCCACAACAGTCAGGAAAATATTTTATGTGGCACACATCACTAAAGGTTTTTCATCCAGAAAAAAGGAGGTCATTGTCCCACTGTACTCATCCCTTATTAAACCCATTATAGAGTACAATGCCTCATTTGGTATGTACCTCACAAGACATCTGCAACAGCTGGAAAGGCTGCAGAAATACCTCACTAAAAGAATCACAGGCCTAAAGCAGATGCCCTATACTGACCGTCTAAAAAAACTCCAGCTATACTCTGTGGCATATCGTCTATTCAGAGGCGATCTCTGCTTAACATACAAGGTCATGTCAAACCCTGAGCTGTTGGACATGCTCCACTTAAAGAAATACCTCAGAGCCACATGCTCCAGGGATCTAAACCTTGTCATCACAATGAACAAAACATGCTAGAGGGATAGGTTCCTGACCCAGAGACTCCCCATGCTCTGGAATAGACTGCCCATACATGTCAAGCAGAGCGCCTCCTTGGCCCTCTTCAAATGGAACCTTGACGATTGGATGGAAGATAGGAAATTCACCCTGGGGATCACGTCAGTCACCCTGCTACATAGGAGTCCAGGGAAGTAAATATTGTGGGAAGAAATATCCAGGGAATTGTTACTGCTAGGCTTGTATAGGCCCTAGGGCTGACAGCCTACTACCAACATATGAACAGTCAGTCATACGGATCTACCTTTTTTATTGAAGTTTCAAAACTTCAAAACTCATATGGCCAAGAACATCTGATCAAAGTTTTGAAACTTCGAACACTTTGAATTGAAATTGCCGTACAGCGCGGAACAGGAGATTTACCATTTTCCTCGCTGTAGTGCAATCTCAGAGTTGGCATATTCAAGTAGCAGGGGGTGTGGGGGTGCAGGGGGGCTTGCCCCCCAAAAAAAACATAAAGGTGAAGCTTTTTGTTTAGGTTTAGTGTTTTTGTTGAAGTTTCGAAGTTTCAAAACTTTGATCATATGGTTTCGGCCATATGGGTTTCGAAGTTTTGAAATTTTGATAAAACAACACATACCTCAATCATACATATCATAAGTCTGAGAGATATAGGACAGTAGTGAAACAGACAAGAGGTCTTGCATGGAACATGTTGAATACACTGAGGAGGTTCTGTGGCCTGCACTGTGGAAATGCTGAATGAGGAAGGAGAAAGCAGACAAAGTGGTTAGTAAGTGTGAAACTTAGTTGAGGAAAGAGAGGAGAATAGTGTTATACTGTGGATTCTTTTAAGACATGAAGAAACAGACTTCCACAATAAAAAGCATGGTCTGTGCAATTAAGCCTATTTTGGGGAGGTCAGAGGAGAAGACCTGAACGTTTAAGACTTCTAAGGCTGTATGTTCATGCATCTTTGAACAGTAACATGAAAACTGGAAATACTCTTTCAAAAAAGCTGACGTATATAATAGGCGGGAACAACAGCTTTTTATTATAATGGCTACACTATCCATAAAATCTTGAACTGTGAATAACCTCACAGTATAGACAAAAAGGAAAGAGGACTGAACTATATTAAGAAATGCTGAGTGCAAACAGCAATGCTGCAGTGCACAAATATGGAAAGAAATGAACGTGAATTTGACAAAAAGAATTTCAGACGAATATTCATCAGAATATCAGGGACAAAGGAAAAGGGGAGTAATTATACTAACTGCTTGAATGGCTACAATAGTGATAGAGGAGAAAAAAGACAATAATTGTAGATTTGTGGTAAGAGAGGAGGATTGCGCTGGCATGTATTTGTAGTCTACCAAAAACTGCTATTATGGAGTTTAAGAAAAGTTTGGGAGAAATAATCATCTTTCAGCAGGGAACATTACTTGTAGCAGGGACTGAAACTTGATTTGCTTTAATGATAATGTATCGGGGGGACCTAGGTAGGGAAAATATAACAGAAGAGGACAGATTTATCAAGATATTTATGAAACCATTTGGTACTGAAGAAGTGAATTCAGCAGTAGTAACTCTGACAGAATGTTCACATTATTCCCCAATGTACAATAACTGGAGTAGACTAGATAGAAATTATATTTCACAAGAACACATGCATTTGACTGAGAGCTTCAGCAATAACTATTTCAGATCATGCACCGATAAAAAACAAGATAAAAATAAAGGGTAAAGAAGTAACAATTGACACAATGGCGCTTCTTTGTCTACCTGTTAAAAAGAAAGGAATTTAAGGAATGGGTAGTGGAACTTACTTGAGTGTTATTAGGGCAAACAGAAATATTTTTATAAGTTATAGCTAGTGAGTGGGAGAGAATGAAAATGAGCTTAAAAACAGGATATAAATAAGAGAGATATGGTTAAGAAGTAATAGAAATTATGTAGAGGGGCTGACAATGGTTAAAGTGTTGCAGAATATAGGGAATCTCACAGAACAAGAACTGGCAAAAAAAAGCAGAGTGCTACAGAGAAAATAATGGAGTATCTGGATAACATGCATGAGTTTAGAAAGAATGCTGTTAAGCAACTATTTTTTAACAGTAACTCCACAGCACAAAAAATTTTAGCACAATGACTTGGGCAACAAAAAGTAGAAAGGATTGTTGCCAAACTTATAGAGAGCCTATAACAAGCAAAATAGCCAAAGATCCTGTAGAGGTATCACAGGTATTTCAGACATTTTATGGAAATTTGTATGAAGTAGAGAAATGTGAAAATAAAGAAAGAGCACAAATGGAAATACTTATGGAAGATTTAATTAGGCCAAAATTAGAAATGGGGCTCAATAACCAATGGTTAAGACAGGAGGAGATGAAATAAAAATGGTGATGTAAAATCAATCTTCAGGAAAGTCTCCAAGCACAGATGGTATTCCTGTGGATGTTTGGGGGGACAAAGTGATAAAAACCTGGAAGATTTTATTTAACAGTATTTTAGAAGGAAGGGAAGCACCAACATCTTGAAAGAAAGATATGGTAGCTGTATTACCTAAAGATGGTAAAGATCCATCAGACCCAGTTTCATACAGACCCACTTTAACTTTAAACCATGATTATAAAGAGTTTATGTCTATACTAGCTAAAATAATTGATTGATGCAGAGAAAGCATTTGATAGGGTAACTGAGAATTTATGACAAGGGCAATGGAAGCATTTGCATTCCCTGATGCAATAAGGTTAATTAGGAGAATATATGAAAGATCAGAGGTAGGAAATAAGTGGGAGGGTTCCTCTCTGATAAGTTATGTTTGTACAGTGAAAACAGACAGGGGTGTCCTCTTTCCCATTTGTTATTTGAGCTACATTTAGAACCACTGGCAAAGAAAATAAGGGACTCATAAATGTAAGGATATAGCTGGTATGGTAATCGATAGTTAGTATGGTAATTGTAGATCAGAGCATGTTTATGTACCTTTAAGAAGCATTTCCAGATGGAGCATGTGCATATAAATATGGAGCATGTGCAGCAGCAGTGCCATTTTGAGTGAACAGACAGAGTATTAACATGTATGAGTGCAGTAGTCAGTCTGTTTATAAATTTATTTAACTTATAAAGCCTCATTTCTGATGTGTTTGTGTGTAATAAAGCTGCTTGAACTAAACCCATGAATATTCCTCTGTTTTATCCTGACCAGATGATTGACATGGTGTCAGAACCGGGATTAGAAGAACAACTTCTTTGAGCCATGAGGTGCAGAGTTGAATGCGAAGGCAGGCTGAGTGAAATGGAGCTCAGACAAGCAGAGGTAAAGGTAAAGTAAACTACACAATGATTTATTTGGCAAAGAAAATGAAATGGCGAATTTGTAAGGCACAAAGGGAAGTAAATATTCTGGGAAGAAATAGCCAGGGAATTGTTATGGCTAAGCTTGTATAGGCCCTAGGGGCGATAGCCTAGTACCAACCTATGAAAATGCATTACTAATCAAAAGAGTAGCACAAAAACGTATTATTAAGCAAACAAAAGGCACAAACCTCATTATTAATTAAATGAAATTTTCAAAACCACGATATTTGATAAAACTAGCAGAGATATACATTTGGGACCCAGAATTACCTTTGGTTTGCATAACGAGCACATTTAAAAAGTAAAACAAGCACAAGAAAAGTATATTTAGCATGATAAGAAATTATAAGGGCATAATGAGAACAATAAAAGGGCAAATTAAGCTTAAAGAGCAAGGCGACGGCATGTTTTTAGTAAAAGACCATGTTTTGGGCACAAATTACTATTTCACGTCAACCGAAGCCATTCAAAGCATAACTAGAGTTGTTCGAAGTGTACAAAGTGTTTGCAGTGTGTGTGCTTTATTACCGTGTAATTATTTCAAAGAGTCTGCTATGTGCAAAGTACAGTTATATTGCAAAGTGCAGTCAAAATACAGCCATTTCAAAAAGTTTCTTGTGCTATGTACATTTATTCACAGAAAGCCACCATTTCAGAGTTTTTCTTGCACTGTGCAGAGTTACTTCACAAAGTACAGCCATTTTGAAAGGTTCTTGTGCTGCATACAGTTTATTTGCAAAGTGCATTCATCTTGAAAGTGTTTCTTACTCTGAGCTTTTTTCACTGTGTACAGTTTATTCACAAAGTACAGTCATTTTGAAGTATTTCTTACACTGGTAAGGAGTGGTTTCATAAAGTGCAGTAATTTCAAAGTGTTTTTGTGCTACGGAGACTTATTTGGCAAAGTACCGCTGTTTCAAAGAGCTTGTTGTGTTATTGGGCATAATTACAAGTACTGGTATATATATTTATATGTGTGTATGTTTATGCATGATTTCAGGCACCTTCACTACTCTGTGTTGATATGGCAGCATTTCACAGACCAGGTCCACTTGTGTTTTCATAGGTAGGTACTAGGCTATCTGCCCGAGGGCATTTATAAGCCTAGCCAGAGTGTGTCAGCTTTCACCGCCTCATTGATTAATTGACTGAGCCTCTGTCAAGAAGAGCCAATGAAGTGATCCCAGGGGTGTATTTTCTTTTACCCATCCACTCGTCAAGGTTTCTCTTGAACAGTATTAGTGAGGAGCTCTGCCTAATGTAGTTAGGAATTTTGTTCCAAAGCATGGGGGAGTCTCTGTGACAGGAATCTATCCCTCCAGCATGTTCTATTTATTGTTGTGGCGAGGATTAGCTCACTAGAGCGAGTGGCTTGCAGTGACTTGGATTTCTTTAGGTAGAGCATGTCCATCAATTCTGAGTTGGACATGGCTTTGTAAGTCAGGCAGAGATCACCTCTGAGTAAGCGATATGCCACTGAGTACAGCCGGAGTTTTTCTAGTCAGGCTGCATAGGACATATGTTTGAAGCCAGTAATCCTCTTGGTGAGCTACTTTTGTGGTCTTTCCAGCTGTTGGAAGTGTCTTGTGAGGTACATCCCAAATGGGGCATTGTACTCTATGATGGGTCTAATGAGTGACGAGTAGAGGGGCACTATAACCTCTTTATTTCTAGATGCGAACCCTTTAGTAATTAGATGGGCTACACAGAAGGATTTCCTAACTACTTTGGCAATATGATTGTCAAGGGACAGATTACTATCTACCTGGGTCCCCAGATCTCTTATTACCTCTTCTGTATTAAGGGGGCTGCCACCTATGTGGTAATTAATGGGTGTTTTGTTTTTTCCAAACGGGATGACTATGCATTTTTTGGCATTTAGCTTGAGACCATGACTTTGACACCAGGTGTCCGTCTCAATAAGGCCCCTTTGGAGAATGTCCATGTCAGCCGGAGAGTCAGTTATGGCTCCTAGTTTGCAGTCATCGGCGAACTTGGTTAGCCATCGTCCTCCTGTGTTTGCCTGTACTTCTGAGAAGTATATGCTGAACAGTAGGGGTCCCAGGACCGAGCCTTGTGGGACACCACTTGTGACTGGTTTAGAGTCAGACCTGGAGCCAGCTATTCTTATCGTGTGAGTTCCGTCTGTAAGCCAGTTGGCAACCCATCTCGTGACGTAGGGGTTTATGTTCAGGCTGGTGAGTTTTTCTATAATTCCCAAGTGGGGAATGGTGTCTAATGCCTTGGCGAGGTAGGCTGTGTGAACCACCTTCCCCTCATCTATGGCCTTGATGACTGTCTCGAAGAAGTCAACCAGGTTTAGTAGGCATGATCTGCCCTTAACAAAGCCGAACTGGGTCGGGGTCAAGTGTTTGGAGGTTCCCAATGTCTTTGTTAATGAGTTACATGATGATGCGCTCCATAGCCTTGCAGACCAAGGCTACTCAGGCTTATGGGGCGATAGTTACCAGGGTCAGTAGTGGCCCCTCCTTTGTGGAGCAGAATAACCGTTGCTGTGCCATTCTATGGACATGCAGCCTGTGGAGAGGCTGAGGTTGAACAGTGTTTTTAGGTGGGGGGTTAGTTCGTTCTGTAGTTCGTGCAAGATGCAGCCTGGAACACCATCTGGCCCCACTGATACTGTGCTTTTAGCTTTTGAAAGGGCTGTTTTCACCTGTACGTCTGTGATTTCTGGGACACTACACATTTCCGGTACTGTTGTGGGCCCCTTTTGGGGGTGAGAGGGGGGTGAGGTTTGCACTGAATCTATCTGCCAGCATGTTGGCAATATCAGTGGGTTCAGTATATTTTGTGCTATTTTGCACTAGCTCAGAGCATATCTGCGAGTTGCCACTTAGATTCTTGACATAGCTAAAGAAGGCTTTGTGGTTATCTTTCGAATCCTTGGCTATTTTTCTTTCGAAGTTAGCCTTGGAGGATTTTACGAGGGACCTTAGTTTCTTACTGATACTGATCAGGGATGTCTTTCCCTCTTGGGATTTGCTTTTTTTCTGAACTAGTTTCCTCCTTCTATTGTATAGCCTGTTTATGGCAGGGGTCTGCCAGACTGGTTTCCTTCTCTTAGGGGAGTGAGTCTTGGTTTTGCTAGGGATGGCATGATCCATGCATCCTTGTAAGTGCTCATAGAGTGCATTTGTAAAGTTTCCTGCATCTTGGACACTGTTATCCTTTAGCGTGGGGGCTGTGAAACTTGCCACCTCTGTCTTAAGTAAGGTAAAGTTTGCTATAGAAAAGTTTTTCACTGTGGTTTCCTTGGTTGGAGGTTGTGGTGTGGACATCCAGAGTGATTAGTTTATGGTCTGATCTAACCAGTGACGGGTTGACCTCCAGTGTGGAACGCCTGTCGCCCATGTTGGTGATGACCAGGTCCAATATGTTTTCACCTCTGGTAGGGGAGTTTATCAGCTGATCCAGGGCATTTGAGTTGATAAATTCCAGGAAGCGCTGGACCTGGGAGTTTGTACTTGAGTAGTTTTCCCAGTTAACGGTAAGGTAACTGAAATTGCCCAATATCAGGATGTTCGGTAGGACCTTCATGTTTTCCAGTGTCTCCAGAAAGGCGGAGTGGTGGTCCTGGGTCATGGAGGGTGATCTGTAGCAGGCCACAATTTGCATGCAGATTTGCCTGATGTTACTTGCACATGGATGATCTCGGAGGTATCATGCTGCGCCACTAACCTGGAGGTGTAGGTATCCTTGATGAATATGGATACACCCCCTCCTTTTGTGTTTCGGTCCATGTTCTGTGGCCGAAATGTGTGGTATGAGTTGTAGCCCGATAGTGCTGGGGTGCTCTGTGGAGCCTTGAACCAGGTTTCTGTTACTACACAGATATTGACGTTCTCCATACTGAGGAGTGCTTCGAGCGTGTGCATTTTGAGATTTAAACTCCTGGCGTTGAGTAGCATAACCCTCATTTTTTTATTTGTGCTGTTTACGGAGGTGGGTTTGACTTTTGAGCCTTGCCTAAAAAAGGCACTATAGGGGCAGCAAGAGCCTTGGCCAGTATTCGAAAGCCTAGGGGTGACAGGTGCAAGCAGTCTCTTGCAAAGCAACGAGGCCTGTCAAGCATGTCGTCCCAGGCTGACAGACACTGGATCCCCTTTGAATGACACCAGAAGCTTAGCCAATTGTTGAAATTGATCTTTTTTTTTTTTATACTATGGTATCATTCTTGGTGAGGGCAGGATGCTACAGGGTCAGGGTCATACCCGCCTGGGCTACATGATCAGAGAGCTCTTCCATGTCTCTTTTCATGTAGTCCAGGGAGGTAGCCTAGGGGTGACAGGTGCAAGCAGTCTCTTGCAAAGCAACGAGGCCTGTCAAGCATGTCGTCCCAGGCTGACAGACACTGGATCCCCTTTGAATGACACCAGAAGCTTAGCCAATTGTTGAAATTGATCTTTTTTTTTTTATACTATGGTATCATTCTTGGTGAGGGCAGGATGCTACAGGGTCAGGGTCATACCCGCCTGGGCTACATGATCAGAGAGCTCTTCCATGTCTCTTTTCATGTAGTCCAGGGAGGTACGTCTCAGGTCATTCACACCAACATGAACAATGACAGAGTCATATTTGTACTTCTTCTGGAGTGACCCGAGTGCTTGTGTTATGTGGCGGATTCTGGCTCCTGACAGGCAGCTAACAATAACTTTCTCCTTGTCCAGCCTAGTGAGTAGGACATCAGTGTGCCTGACTATAGAGTAACCTATTACTAGTGTGTTAGGTATGTTATTTCACCTTAAGGGCTATGATTGTGCGGCGCACTGATTTTGTGTTTGTGTTGTCTGGTTTGTGACGGGAGGTACAGTTTTTTTTGGGTGTCTGCTTTGGAGGTCTGTGATGCTTTTGCAGGTTTTTATTTAGAGCCTCCGAGTATGATTTTGTTTATTTATGTGTATTTTTTGCCAGTGTTGGTTTAGTATGTCTATGTGAGGCTGGAGGTGTGGTACAAGTGTTAACCTTCTCCTCATGACTGCCTGTTCCAGTCTTAGGTGGAGAGAGCTTAGCCTCCAATTTAGCTATATAACTGCATCTCTCGCATATGTTAATGTTTTGTGGTAGGAGAAGAGGGTTGTCTGTGTACATGAGGCAGTTGTAACATTGCCTCAGGATACCCAGGTTCACCAGCTGGACTTGAGAGTATACCTGAAATTGCCCTTTGATCATGCCTGAATAGTAGGGTGAGCTGCTTATTCACTTGGTTGGTGAGGGGTGAATAATGAGCCTTGCCCTGTTGGGCAATCAAGTGTATAAGGGTATATTAGTGCTTGCTATTAGGTCTGAGCAAGTGCTGGACTGCAGGATGCTTTTTAAGTGCTTAGGTTGAGAGTTAGACTACTTTCAAGGGAAAAACTGAAGAGGAGACTTGGTGGAGCTGGGATAAATTTAGCCCTAGCTAACCGGCGCTGCCCGGATGTGCAAAACCATGCAAACGCGGTTTTTACAGCACGGAAATGAAAGAGACAGAAATTAGCCCAAAATGTCCTATAAACTACTAACTTCTGGGCTGGAACCACTCCTCCAGGGACAAATGGCTGCTCAAAGCTCCCTCTCTCACAGGTGAACAGAGAAACCTCCCTCTATCCAAGTAAGGTATGGGCAACTCAAAAAATTGTAACACAGCCCCGAATTCAGCACTAGCCTGAAAACTGGACTATACTAACTTAGAAAGGTGGGAAACCAGGAATTTTTTTTTTTAAAGATATGGCAAAAACAGTAAAAAAAATACACTTAAAACAGCTTTAAATGACTACAAACAGTAAAAAATACACTTAAAACAGCTTTAGATGACTACAAGCAAACAGAAAAGGCTTTTAAACAAATTATCCAATTAACCAGTAAAAAAATCTGAAAACTGAGCCCTGTTCCTGCAGTCTTCAATCAGACAAGTTCTAACTGCACACTCCTGCCACTGGGGTACAGGGGAACCTTCTCCAAAAAAAGAAGGCCTGGATTAGTGCTCAAGTTACACAAACAAAGCTAGATTCAGCAGGCATGGATCTAGTCTATGCTACACCAACAAGGCGCACCAATTTCAGTAAGAAACAGTTCAAATATGCTGGCACTATAAGCCTTTAACCAGAAATTCCCAGCTCAGAAGGGCAGTGTACAGCCTCTCCTCCCACAAGAGTGCAGACCACGAACCTTCTTAATGTAAAATAACTGGCTTGAAGCCCAAGTGCTTAAACCAAAACTAATACACTTTTAGAATAACAGACACTAAGCCTTCAATCAGCAGTTCCCAACTTAGAAGGATGTAAGCTACCTGTCCTGCCACAACAGTGCAGACCACAAACCTTAATGTAAAACAACTGGTCTGGAGCCCAAGTGCTTAAACCAAAAGACTTAGAATGATAGTTACACCAAGCAGTAATAAATACAACTGAGTAATTTTAACATGACGCAAAAGCAAAATAAAGTAGGAAGAAAGACAAATACAGTAAAAGCAGATGAAAAAGAGTGCAGTTTTTTTTTTTTTTTTTTTTGTGAGTCAGCCAATGAGATGGGCCCAGGAGGAGTATCCAAATGCAAATTTACAAGAGGGGCGGGCAGTTTCAAAGCCACCAAGATTAACACCAAAACAAAAGCAAGGAGGTTGGGTGGGGATCTAACTGAGAAAACACAGCCGCAACTTCTAGCTAGATAGTATTCAATGCAACATAAATAAATCAATTTAAATGCTGTATTATTTGAAAAAATGTGCAGATAAAAATTTACTTAAATTCACTTACACGTCCAGTTGATTTGATTTCATGCAGGTCTTAGCTGGCCAAAGCTCAGAGTTTAAGTAGAAAATAATCCAAAATGTACCACTTATATAAGGCAGAAACCGAATAACAATGAAGTGAACTACCCCCACTTATCACTGGCTATTCAAGAATTCTAACAAGCATTAACTGAAAAAACAGAGCCACAACTTCCATCTAGATAGTATTCAATGTAACACAAATACATCAGTTTAAATGCTGTATTATTTGAAAAAAGTGCAGATAAAGATTTACTTAAATTCACTTATACGTCCAGTTGATTTGATTTCATGTAGGTCTTAGCTGGCCAAAGCTCAGAGTTTAAGCATAATATAGCAAAAAATTGGACAGTATTTGAGCAGGAATACAACATTTTCATACAAGCAGCTTTTTCTGACAAAACTGCATGTACAACAGCATTCATTTTGCTGAACTTAGCTGGGTCAGAAGCTATTGAAAGACAGTGTTCATTTGTATACACACCAGTAGTATATGCAGGAGAGGGGGCAAACTATCATACTGTGGTACTGGCTGAATCAAGGAAGGCCCCCAAGTGCTTAAAACACAAATTTAGAGAAATGTGCAACCTCCAGACAAATGTTACATTAGAGAGGCACTTATTTTACACAAGAGACCAAAAGCCAGGTGAAACTTTTGCAGCTTATAATACTGACTTGAGAAATAAAGCTAAAACGTACAGATTTGGTGACTTGAAAGATGAGTTAATAAACGACAGGCTTGTGTGTGGTGTTAATAGTACTGCAGTGAGACAAATTTTGCTTTGTGACAGTGATTTAACATTAAGCAAAGCTATAGAGATTTGTCAAATACATGAGCACACAGAAAGGCACACAAGTATGCTTACAAGTGATAAGAGCATGGTTTCAGCAGCCTCTAGAGCAAACATAGACAGCATGCAAGACATGGCAAACAGAAATAGGCCTAAGCACATGGCAGCAATCCTTGTGGGTCTGGCAAGGAAAACTCAAAGCTTTCTAGCAAGTTCCAAGACTAGTTCAGTAGGGAACTCCAAAACTCAAAATCTGAGCTATAATTCCAAATCCAGCAAACCACAAAATACAAGGAAACCAAGTAATCAGGAACCACAAGGCGTATGAAAAACTTTAATGCTGCTAGTGTTAACACACTTTCACGTGCAGAAAATGCTTCCTCAAGCAATAACAAACATAAAACTAAAATTTTAATTTACTTGGCTTATAGTTCAGTAAAAGGAGCATGCTCAGTACACATAAGAGTGAGTCAGCAAAACCCAAGTCAGGTCTTATTAACTGTCGTAACTGTGGTGCCAATCAGGAGTCTAAAAGAGAGAAGAGCTTAGCATTTGGTTAGCAATAACACAAGTGTAAAAAATGGAACCATTTTTCAAAAGTTTTGTAAATAAAGCAAGCCTCATTCAGTTATTAAGAAAGGTCACTCAAAAAGCAAGTTGATCATGTAGAAAGCTGCAACCCTACTTTCTATATAGATGATGTATCAGTGGTTGGTGAAAAGTTTAATGCAGTAGATTTGTTGGCAAAGAACTAAGTATTTTGTACTGTCCTAATCAATGGCAAACCCACAGAGCTCAAAGTAGACACTGGTTCAAAGTTTAATGTAATGTCAGTAGAAACTTTTGCTAAAGCGAGGGCTGGTGAGCAACTTAATTTGGTCAATTGTGCGAAGCTTGTTGCTTATGGAGGTGAAGACATTCAAACCAAAGGCTCTGTAATGTTTTCATGCTATTTGGATGGGAACAGTTACAGCTTGCAATTTTATGTAGTCCGAAGACTTGTGCAGTCATTATTAGGTCACAGAGACAGTTTGAGAATTAAACTGATTTCTTTTACCAAAGAAGTACATCATGTGAGCACATGTCCCAGTTCCAGCATCACTGATGCTATTTTCTAAGAGTCTGCTGATGCGTTTGAAAAGCTAGGTAAACTTCCAGTTGTGTACTCCATGAAGTTAACCCTAGAGGTCAGGCCAATGGTCAGACCATCAAGGAGAGTTCCAATAGCTATGCAGGACAAAGTCAAGGTCCAGTTAGACAAAATGGTGCAGCAAGGTGTGATTTGTCCAGTCACAGAACCAACTGAGTGGGCGTCATCCATGGTAACTACTCATAAGAAAAATTCAGATGATATCAGAATATGCATTGACCCAAGAGACTTGAACAAGGCATTAAAAAGACCTCATCATCCTATGTGTACAGCTGAGGAAATTGCAACCCTCATGCCAAATGCCACTGTACTTTCTGTCTTGATGCAAAAGTTTATTTTGGCAAATAATGCTTGATCGCAAATCTTTACTAATGACTTTATTCAGTACCCCATTTGGTAGAGAGAGATTCCTCAGGGTGCCTTTTGGAATAAATTCTGCCACTGAAGTCTTTCAGCGTGTAATGGAGAAATTTTTTTCAGTCAACCCATGTGCAATAATAGTTGATAATTTACTGGTTGGAGGAAATGGTAAAGCAGAGCATGACAGAAACCTCAGGAAAGTTCTGGACAGAGTGCGTGAAGTGAATTTAAAGCTCAATCCTCTGACGTGCAAATTCAGACTACCAGAAGTTACTTTTGTAGGTCATTTATTTACCAGTACAGGCTTACAACCAGATCCTTCTAAGCAAGCAGCCATTCTTGAGATGCCAGCTCCAGACAATGTTCAAGCTTTACAGCATTTTCTTGGTATGGTTAACTATTTGGGCAAAATTATCCCCGACTTTAGTGAGTTATCAGCACCTTTAAGAGAGCTGACATGCAAAAAATGTTGCACAGTCATGGTTAGAACACCACCAGAGGGCATTTGATAACCTCAAACAGCAAATTGCTAACTCGTCTACATTAAGATACTATGCTGTCCACAAACCAGTAGTTCTTTCCTGTGATGCTTCAAAGTTTAGTCTAGACAGAGTTATTCTTCAAGATGGCAGACCTGTTGCCTATGCATCTAGAACTCTTACCCAAACTGAGATGCAGTATGCTCAAACTGATAAGGAACTTATGGCCATTGTGTTTGCAAGTTCGATGATTTTATTTACGGCCGGGCTATCCAGACAGAAACTGACCATCGACCTCTAGTTACTATTTTATAGAAGCCTATGCATTCTGCTCCAGCAAGACTACAAAGAATGATGCTCAAATTACAAAAATATAATTTCAAAACGGTCTACACAAAGGATAAACTTCTTTCCCTAGCTGACACCTTATTCAGATCGCCCAGAAATACCACAGAACAGCTTGATGCAGAGAATTTTAACATTTATGTCATGGAAGTGCATAATTTTTCTACCACAAGACCTGATGAGCTAACAGATCATAGAAAGACTGATCCAATTTTGCAAAAGCTCAACCACTTCATCAATGCAGGATGGCCATCAAAACAATCCTGTGTACTGCCAGAAGTACAACCTTACTTCCCATACAGAGATGAGATGCTGATGGAAGATGGTATAATTTTCAAAGGTCCAAAAATTATTGCTCCTACTTCCTTACAACATGAATACATTCAGATTTTACACTGTGGCCGCTCAGGTTCCGATTCTACCAAAAGAAGTGCAACAGGACTAGTATTTTGGACTTCTCTAGCAAAAGACATTGATAAAGTGCTTTCTTCTTGTTCAGTGTGGAACAGTATTAAGCTGCATTTGCAAAAAGTGCCACTTCAGCTAAACCAAATTCCTGAACTACCTTGGTCAACAGTAGCAACTGACATATTTGAGTGGAACAGTCGACATTACTTAGTGCTGGCAGACTGTTATTCGAACTGGTTTGAGATCGATTTTCTACCTAACCTAATGTCCAGTGCTGTTATTACTAAGATGAAACATCATTTCTCAGTCCATGGTAGTCCACACAGTTATTTCTGACAACGGTTCTCAGTTTATCAGTCAATTGTTTCAGAGATTTGCTAAAGAGTGGGACTTTATCCATGTTACTAGCAGTCCTGAATATCCTCAGTCTAAGGGCCTTGCTGAACATGCAGCACAGAGTGCAAAGCAATTACTGGAGAGGTCAAAGCGTGACAATACCGATATATCTCAGAAATATACCATGTGACAACCTACTAGGCTCGCCTGCTCAGAGACTTCTGTCTAGGCAAACCAGAACATTCTTGCCTATCAGTTCTAGTTCGTTGGTGCTTAATGCTAAAATCAACAGAGCAATCAAAGCCCAACTTTTCAAGAAGTGTTCTTCTCAGAAGTCCAGCTATGATAAAATGAGCAGATTTCTTTGTCCGTTAAAAGAAGGAGAGATGGTGAGGATGCAAATGGCAAAAGGCTTTAATCGAATTGGTTAAGTGAGAGGTATATGTACCCAGCCAAAATCCAACTTTGTGGAATTTGAGGGTATAGAATACTGGAGACATCACCTTCCTGTATCAGAAATGATATTGCGATATCGTACCTGTGATGCAGACTCTAGATCTCAGAGCAACGCCGACAATGTTCATACTGAAGAACAAGTCACAGTATCCATTTCCATTCCTGATGATGTCCCAGATATCCCCCAAGTTGAACATTCCTTGAAGACAGTCCCAGTTGCTAGATCGAATTCTGTCTTTTATGTTACATTATCAGGTCATATTTCCAGACCTAATGGAAAATACACTGCAACTTGGACATAACTGCTTTATATGTGTCTAAGTTTGTATGGTTGCATGCCAAATAATTAGTTCTGTATAAATGCAAGTCAAAAGATCATTTCTGTAAATTGCATATCATTGAATACTGACATTTTGCATATTGACTATTTCTCAAAGACGGGGGATGTAGATCAGAGCATGCATATGTACTTTTAAGAAACATTTCCAGACGTAGCACGTGCATATAAACACTGAGCACGTGCAGGTAGCAGTGCCATTTTGAGAGAACAGCCAGAGTGTTAACATGTATGACTGCAATAGTCAGTCTGTTTATAAGTTTATTTAAGTTTAAGTTACCAGACGAGCGACAGTAATCAAGAAAAGTTGGCTTTATTTGCAGATGATAGTATTTTGTACCTGATAAATCCAGAAAAAGACACCTCAGTATTGTGGAATGTTTTGAGACAGTTTCAAGTCTTTCCAGGATATAAAATTAATAAAAATAAAATTAAGGCTATAGCAGCCAATTATGTACCCACACACGACTTGGTTCAGCAATACTCATATTTATGGGGTCATGATAAAATGAAGCATGAATTAAAAAAGCTTCTGTTAGGGCAGCTAAGGATATGTAGGGAAAGACTAAACAAAAGATAATGCATAAACTGAAAAACTGAAAGCTGTTTATGGATATGGACAGTAACATATAAGCAGTGAAAGTGTTTTTAGTTCCCTTTAGTCATATATATATATAGGTCGCTTAATTTTATCAACCGCGGGAGAAGTTGTGGACAATAATTAATACTGAGTTGAAAGAATCTACCTGGGAGGGGAAAAGAGGGTAAGAGTTAAATGAGATAAGTTGATCTTTCCAACAGAACATGGTGGTTTAGGACTACCTGATTTGAAGGGATATTTTAGAGCTGCAGAGTGAAGTCTCAGCAGAAGATTACAACTCAAAATGGAAAGGGATGATGCATTAGTAACTGTATTTGGAGCACAACCTAGAGCTGTTTACTGAATTTCCTGTTTGTACTTATTTTTAAAATCGTTTTTTTCTCTGTCTTTGGCCTAGCACTCTTGTGTGGGGTCATTTACTGCACTGTTATAACTTGTTGATACTTGTGAACCTCTGCTATCTCTGAAAAAACAAAAACAAAAAAAATCTTGCTTTTTTCCCACTTTTCTGAGATTTAAAAAAGTTCAGTTACAGGCTTGCTGTTCTTGAACTGTTTGTAAGTTCCTTGGAGGCCATTTTTTGCTTGGGCTAAAGGGAAGTCTCTCTGTTGATCAGTGGCAGTGAAAAACATTGAGCAGCCTGCCTGCCCCTGTGGGAGTGGTTACTGACTTGAAACTGTAGTTTTATTGGCCATTTTGGGTCAATTCCAAACTCCTTCATCTTCCCCTCCTAAAACCCTCTTTTGCGCGGTTTTGTGCATAGCGCAATAGTGGGCAGCGCCGCCTAATTGGGTTTAAAGTATTCCCGGCTCCACAAAGTCTACTCTTCACTTTTTCCCTTAGAACTGCTCTATCTCTCAATTTAAACACCATATTCTCATTCTAAGGCCCTTCACTGGTCCAATTAAGTAATCCTACAAGTTAGCACTATTAAACCATAAGCACTACTTACTCTTATACTCTCTACGATTACCCTGTCCTCTATTGGTCCATCTTAAATTCAGTTTCCCTATATTACTCTAGCATGTCCAAAGGTCAGTCAATGGTTTCCTCTCCAGTCCAGCTGGTGAATCTGGGAATTTTGAGGCAATGTTACAACTGTCTCATGTACACGGACAACCCTCTCCTCCTCCAAACAGGTTCAAATATATGTGAGAGATGCAACTATTTAGCCAAACTGGAGGCTGAGCTCTCTCATCTCACAACTGGTGTAACCAGTCAGGAGGAGAAGGTAACCTCACACAACACAATTCCAGTATCACATAGTCCCACCACATCAGTGAACCAAACACATAAATGCACAAAAACATACTCGGAGGCTCTAAATAAAAATCTACCTAAGCAACAGAGACCCCCAAAGCAGACATCCAAGCAAACACTACCTCAAAACAAAACACGCACAACACATAGCCCACTAAGTCAGTGTGCCAAGCAGCCACAGCCCTTAAGGCTGAATAACACACCTGATACTCTTGTAATAGGTGACTCTATTGTCAGACACACTGACGTCCCGCTCACCAGACTGAATAAAGAGAAGGTCAGTGAGCTGCCTGTCGGGTGCTAG